>NC_053392.1:130813148-131113491 GCF_905171765.1 Bufo bufo | reverse complement strand
GGAATTTGAATTTGGATTGTGAACTTTGTAGCTTGCAATTAGTGGAACTGTAAGTAAACACACATACAACTGGTTCAGCATACAGTTCCAATCACTACATCAACAGTAGGAACACTATATAACTGTTTAAAATACCTATATATGCCTCTCTGCTTCCAAAAAACACAGCTCTTAGTGGAGTGAATGTCTGTTCAGCTTCTCTCCTCTGGTTTAATGATTCTAGCAGCATCTGCTAGGGGAATTTCCCACACAGCCTGTCTGGGAGGCTGGCTGTGATTGGTCAAAACTCTTGCTGTGTGTGAGGCTGGCTGTGATTGGGCAAGACTCCTGCCCAGCAACAACAGTTTAACTCTATGCTTTCTGTTGTTTCTGCTGTGTCATTGAGCTTACCTTACATTATATAATGACTCTTAAAGGCATATTATTTTTTCTGCTTCTGTGAACACAATATATAACAGTTTTATGACATCAAAACATGAAGTCACTGTAAATAACTCTGCCTTTGTCCCCAATACACAAACATCGGAACTGTATTAAGGTTATTGGCAGGTTTAGCAGTATAAACATATAAGCTACATTAGCAACCTAGGACAGGTCCCAGCTGGCCAGCTACACTCCCACTACATGAGTGATTTCACTATGGAGGTATGTGGGAGCTTGGCTGCAAGTTGTATCTTAGCACCTCTCAGACCGTGTTCACACACCATAGGTAGTTTAGTGGTAGGAACCCATGCCACACTGAGATAACTTGACAGTGGTGCAAAAGGGCTCCGATGTGTTCCTGACAGGAATACATTGGCTAAAGTCTCAGTTCTTAACATCAGCTTGAGGGATTAGCCAGTGTTGTCAGTTGCATATCCTTTTGGTGCACCTTTTGCAGTGATTTATGTATTTTTATATTTGCATCCACACATTATCCCATCTTGTGTAGGATGCTTTTGTGGTGCATGTGGTCCGCTGCCGACATCCTCCATTTTATGCATTTTTGCTGGGGATTGCCGTTAGCAATGCGGAGGAATTGCTCCCCCGGTTATAAACACGCCACAGTGTTTGGGGTTTTTGAGCATTTCCTCCCATTTAGGCCACTTTATTTCAGCTATTTTCTTGTTAAAAGTGCTACATCAATATTGTCACTATTCAGTAAAGATGCATATTACTGAATAAAAGATCTAAATATTGATTTCAGAGGAAATTCTCGAGATTTGTCATAGTTTTGTGCAGAGCAAGGGTTCGTATCTATTATTAACATTATTGACTGTTATATCTGATGATTGTGGTCGAGACGGATCATATTACATTTTATGTTTGAGAGGTACCGTGTATACATTGGTCTTTGTATTAGTGCCATCTAGTGACGAGTTTTGGGTACTGCATATCACTGTGTGTTATTGCATATTATTGAACTTTACACTAATTAAGCTTTGATTATATTCTGAATTTCGGTATAATAAATCATTTATGTTTTTGCATAGACACTTGTACCATGATTTACTGATTGCACAATATAATTAAATTAACAACGATCTCCTTTTGAGGTGTTTTATATGTCCACCTTGAGGATCAATACCCTTTGAAATTTTTCCTTCGATCCTTTCTTTTATATAAAGCCATTTGCTTTATATCCCCGACAATCCAAATCCTTCCCAACATTTCTAATTCATTGAATTGACAGCTATGTTTAAATGCAGATTAAAATGGCAGCCTCCATGAAAATTTTAATAGACGGAACACTGAGCGTGTCAAAATGGAACCTCTTTAGCATACATGGATTGTGACATCACAATGGGCCCTTGCTGTTTTTATCCCTGACACCAGCCATGATGCTTCATTCTTCAGTCAGGTGTGGATCTGTACACATCAACAGGTGTCACATTATGGGAAGATTTAGTTGATGGAAAAATGGGCTTCTGAGTAGACTGGTATAAAGTCCAGCATATTTTGACAAGCGAAGAACACAAGTCTGCTTACGTGTTTCTCAAGGTATGGCCGTATAAACTTCCAGAGTTCCCCGCTACACGGCCACTGGCAATGATGAATCTTTTCTGGTTTTTGCTTTTTGGCCACTTTCATGCAGGTTCAGATCAGTTTAGCCTTGCTCCTCACCTCTTCCCATGGGATACTATAGCTTTTAAAGATTTTTGGACCAGGGAGAAGGAGAAGGCGCCTGTCTGCACAATCAACGTTCTTTTCTAATTCTGAAGGTCCTTAGCATCTCTGAATCCATAAGCAGGATCCAGCCCAGTATATCAGTGCAGTGTCATATAATCATGCTCAGAGTCTAGGCTTCCTCCTTGCTGATTTTTGCTGATGCAATCCAAACCCTTCCCAACATTGCTAATTCATTGAGTTAACAGCTCTGTTTAACTGCAAATCAAAATGGCATCCTTCAAGAAATCAATATGGCAGCCCCTATGAAAATTTAAATATACAACACATAGAGCGTGTCACAATGGAACCCCTCAGCATACGTGGTTGATGATATCACAATGTGCGCTTTCTGTTTTCCTCCCTGGCATCAGCCATGATGCTTCATTCTTCAGTCAGATGTGAATCCGTGCACATCAATAGGTAAGGGTGCACATCAACAGGTAAGGGTGCATCTATGTTTCTGTGAGCCAAGGATGTATGTTTATGGGAAGATAAGTTTGACGGAAAAAAGTGCTTCTGTCCAGATTGGAACACTGTCCAGCGTATTTTGGCGAGCATAGAACATAAAGCCTTCTTAAATCTTCCTGATGGTATGGCCATATGAACTTCCAGAGTTCCCCTCTGCTTGGCCACTGGCAGTGCTAAAACTTTTCTGGTTACTGATTTTTGGCCACTGCAATGTAGGTTCAGATCAGTTTAGCATCTCCCCCTCACCACCTCCAATTGGATACCATACTTTTTATAGATTTTTGGATCACGGATAATGAGAAGGTGCCTGTCTATCCAATCAATGTTCTTTCCTAATAACGAGGGTCTTGGCACCTCTTCACTTGCCCTAGGAATCCATAAGCAGGATCAGCCTAGTATTCCAGTGCAGCTTCGAGCAATCAATCTCATAGACTAGAATTTTTCTTTGCTGATTTCTGCAATCCAAACCCTTCCCAACATTACCAATTCACTAAATTGACAGTTCTGTTTTAATGCAAATCAAAATGGCTGCCTCCAGAAAAACAATATGACAGCCCCCATGAAAATTTCAATAGACGGAACCGTGAGCGTGCCACAATGGAACCCCTCAGCATACATGTATGATGACATCACAATGGGCCCTTGCTGTGTTTCTCCCTGGCAGCAGCCATGATACTTCATTATTCAGTCAGGTTTGCATCTGTGCACATTAACAGGTAAGGGTACATTTATGTTTGTCAGTTGAGGATATCAGTTTATGGAAAGATTTGTTTGATGGAAAAGGTTTCTTCTGTGAAGATTGGAATACTGTCTAGAGTATTTTAGCCAGCCCAGAACTTACAAGCCTTCTTAGCTATAACCAGCTATAACCAGACGGTATGGCCATTTTAACCTCCAGCAGTTTCCCTTTGTTTGGCCACCGACGGTGCTGAGCCTTTTCTGGTTATTGCTTTTTGGCCACGGCAATGCAGGTTCAGATCAGTTTAGCCTCTGCACCTAACCAAATCCCATGGAATACGGGATAACATACTGTTTAAAAATTTTTGGACTAGGGAGAGCGGGAAGGTTACCATCTGTCTAATGAAAGTTCAATAGACAGAGCACAAAATGTGTCACAATGCAACCCCTCAGAATACATGGTTGACAGATAGGTGCTCCCATTTATTGGCTGTTTCACAGGTAGGTATGTGATCTCGATCTAGAGGTATATCGTCTTTTGTATAAGCTGGAGATAGATCTAATGTGAAGTTTGAATGAAGTCCTCTAATTCTCAGACCTTTGACCCTTTGACTATTCACTAATGTGTCTCTCCGCATCATTGTGGTGAGTTTGAGCTTTACTGGTTCTGTAGCCACTTGTAATTTCTTGCAGATTTCTTGATCAATGAAGGTGACGTCATTCGGGGCATCCAGTAGCGCATAGGCGTATACCTTCTTGTTCCTCCTTTTAGGATTTGAAACGCACACTGGTACAACCATTGATGTGCCCTTGCTTTCTCCTTTCCTCACTCTGCAAGAGAATACTGATACTTTCTTTCCTTACTCAGTATCTTTAAGTATTGAGGATTTATCTTTCTTTGGACGTTCTTCATGTAGTGGTGTAGGATGGTGTCCTTTGCAAATGTTGCATGTGGCCTTTTTCTTACACTCCTTAGTAACATAGACTTTTCTTAGACAACCGAAACACAGTTGGTTCTCAAGTACAAACCTTTTATTTTCATCTGGGGACTTCTCCTTTAATTGTTGGCACTTGTGTATGGAGTGGTTCTCTCCACAGAACATAGAACATACATTTGAAGGTAGTCTGAATATTTGTTGGTTCTGTCTCTCTACTGATCCCAGTAGTGACTTTGAACTTGCTCTTGTAGGTATCTGGACCTTTAGCTGCTGTGTTGGTTGCAAAGCTAGTTGCTCTTGCACGTCTTATCTCTCTTGAAGGCCTTTATTCTAAGGATTTTAAGACGTAAGATGATGTTACTGGATTACATGCTATCCGTGCTTCCTTATTGACAAATTCAGAGAACTTTTTAAAACTTGGGAAGTTCTGGCATAGATCTAACTGTTCAGTCACATAACGATTCCATCTAGAAGCCACTTCTTCAGGCAGCTTGGCTAGCATCCTGTGGCTTTCTAGATAGTCATTCAGTACTTCTAGACCTTGAACATGTGGGATGGCATTGCTGCATGCTTGCAGGAAGTCACCATACTCTTGGAGTCTGAAGTGTTCTTTAGGACCTATTTTAGGCCAGTTATAAAAATTTTCTCTAAAAGCTCTTTGTACTAAGAAAGGATGACCATATCTTGCATTTAATTTTTCCCAAACTTGCTTGTAGGCTTCTTCGTCTTTTCTATTGAAGTTACCTTCAAGAACTTTCTTTGCTTCCCCACCAACATATCTCTGAAGGTAGAATAACTTGTCGACTGGACTGAAGCAATGATGCTCAATGATCATTTCAAAACTTGCCTTCCACTATATGAACTTCAGTACGTCTCCCCTTTAAATACAGTAGGTTCCGGAACGGGAAGTCTAGCTCGGACTGTTCTCTGTGGTCTTGTTGGGACAATGGTTGTAACACTCTACTGAGCATTGCCGTGGCATCTAGGAATAGAATCATCCGGTTCTATTTTCTCACTTAGTTCTGAATTAGGTGAGTCCCTTTCTTCTTTTTTTCCGGTAGAGGTAGAGGGTAAATCCACACACTCTTTTCCTAACATTGGACTAGGCCTATATTTGTATTTCTGAGCAGGGATGGAAGGATAATGACTTATTTCCTCACTAAGTGCTGGAGATTTCCTTCCATTCTCCTGGGAGTATGTAGGAAAGTAGGAGTCTGCTTCTTCACTTAGTACAGATTTGAACCTATGACTACTCTTATTCATATCCTCTTCGTGTACTCTGAGTCTGGATTCTATGATCTTAACTTCTTTTTGCCTTTCCACACTTTTCAATTCAACTTCCATTTGATGGTGCTGTGCCTCCATTTCAGCTTCCATTTGATGGCGCTGTGCTTCCATTTGACAGCGCTGTGCCTCGATGGCAGCTTCCATTTCAATTTCTGCTCTCTTGACAGCAAGTTGTTTAGCTAATTCCTTTCTTTTGGCTGAAGTATTTGAGGATTCTGATATATGGGTGGCACTTCTGCTAGCAAAGGAACTCACACTTGAGATTATGGTTCCCCCTAAGGACCTAGCATAGTCTCTCATAAAAAACTCATGTATTCTACTTCTTGCTTTAACTTCATCATAATTAGCTGCAGATGAAAGTTCTCTCATGAGCTTTACTAAATCTTTAGTGACTGCAGTACATGTGTCCATGTTCCTTACAATATCCTGGGAAGGTGTCGTAAACGACCGCAGGTTGACATATGCTGCCATAAGCTCTGATTTAGATTCTTCTACCGTCTCTATCATATCACTCAAGTTTCCTTTTATACTTTCTTGCTTTAGCTTTTTACGAATGTCTTTAATGTATAATTTCCACTTATCATACATTCTGGCAAACTTTTTTCCTTTCAGTGCTGCTTCTTGCTCCAAATTTTCGAGCATCTTTGGAGTTGGTTTTTTGGCACGTGATGAACGTCTTAGTTAATCGACTTGGGCTAGATTTGTTTGAGGCAAGACTAATGTTGCATCAGACTCTTCTACCTCAGACAGGTTCCCTTGCTCTTCAACTTCTATCCTATCTATCTTTGTATCCTCTAACAATGGTATGGTATGGTAATACTAGGCTCAGACTTTTGACTTTAAATGCTATAACAATCAATACGAATATTAAAGGACCTTTCACTTTAAATGCAATATTGACAAATGCAGAAATAAATGACTTTCACTTTAAATGCAATACTGACAAAATACAGAAATAAATGACTTTCACTTTAAATACTTTAGAGTCCATATACTACAAACTGTCCTTTGTTTTCACTTTAAAGTCTCTTTTCTGAACACAATAATGTCTCTTTATGCTAAAGCCTATGTGCAATGATAAGTAATAAAAAGAAAACTCTGACCTTATTCTGAAGAGCAGGAACAAATGTCAGTCTTAAAGGAGACGTGTCTTTTCTTGATGTGATGCGATGCTCTGTGATGACTTGCGATGCTCTGCGATGACTTGCGATGCTCTGTGATGACTTGCGATGCGCTGGCTTGAATACGCTGCTGCAGGCTTTGGGCCTAGTGGCGGGAAACTAGCTGGCTGCAGTACGTGCTCTCTCCGTGGATAGCAGTTCAGGCACTCTAACTCTGGACTTTGGCCTCCCACCATGCGTCTCTTTCTCTCTCTAGGGATCGCAGGAGGGTTGGCGCTCTTTCTCTGACTATTTTGCCTTTGCCGTTCTAACACTTAAAGAGACGGCTGCAGTTTGACTAATGCACACGTTCTATGGCATCTATGGTAGCTCCACTGTGGTGTCTTTGCTTGCTCACTCAGGGAACAGTTGCTGCGTGGCGGTATACGCTGACGCTCTGCTGCTCTAATGCGCTCTTTACTGTGCAAGTTGAGGAGCGCTATCACTTCGCCCTCTGAGGGTAATAGTTTCACTGTGGCAGGCGCAGCACTATGAAGTGCCTTTTGCGCTGTGGCATTAGAAGAATTCTGATATATCTGACTTTTTAGTCTAACCAGACTGTCTATTACTCTGTAATTCCTCTAGCGCCATTCTATGGAAACAGTAGGTTCAAAGAGCACACCAAATGCTTGAAATAATTTCTTTATTAACTTCAACTTTTCTTCATATATAACACTGCCGCTTCCACAGCAGATAGTCCATTTACATAACACGTGTTGAAAAGATATCACAAAATGGCAGTATGCATAAGATGGTGGTTCAACTGTTCAATCTTGTCATTCAACATAAAATGGTGGATATATTTCTCTTTTTAGTATCTGTACTCTCACTTTAAGTTATTTAAGCACTTTATGATCTCTCTGAGAGTTATATCTGAGGTCTAACTAATAGTTCTACTTGCTGAATTTGGTCGCAATTTGCAGTATGCAGTTAGCAGTAACTATTTGCAGATTGGTTGAGTATGATCTGGTATGGTTGTATGCAATTTGGATTGCAATATGGAATTTGAATTTGGATTGTGAACTTTGTAGCTTGCAATTAGTGGAACTGTAAGTAAACACACATACAACTGGTTCAGCATACAGTTCCAATCACTACATCAACAGTAGGAACACTATATAACTGTTTAAAATACCTATATATGCCTCTCTGCTTCCAAAAAACACAGCTCTTAGTGGAGTGAATGTCTGTTCAGCTTCTCTCCTCTGGTTTAATGATTCTAGCAGCATCTGCTAGGGGAATTTCCCACACAGCCTGTCTGGGAGGCTGGCTGTGATTGGTCAAAACTCTTGCTGTGTGTGAGGCTGGCTGTGATTGGGCAAGACTCCTGCCCAGCAACAACAGTTTAACTCTATGCTTTCTGTTGTTTCTGCTGTGTCATTGAGCTTACCTTACATTATATAATGACTCTTAAAGGCATATTATTTTTTCTGCTTCTGTGAACACAATATATAACAGTTTTATGACATCAAAACATGAAGTCACTGTAAATAACTCTGCCTTTGTCCCCAATACACAAACATCGGAACTGTATTAAGGTTATTGGCAGGTTTAGCAGTATAAACATATAAGCTACATTAGCAACCTAGGACAGGTCCCAGCTGGCCAGCTACACTCCCACTACATGAGTGATTTCACTATGGAGGTATGTGGGAGCTTGGCTGCAAGTTGTATCTTAGCACCTCTCAGACCGTGTTCACACACCATAGGTAGTTTAGTGGTAGGAACCCATGCCACACTGAGATAACTTGACAGTGGTGCAAAAGGGCTCCGATGTGTTCCTGACAGGAATACATTGGCTAAAGTCTCAGTTCTTAACATCAGCTTGAGGGATTAGCCAGTGTTGTCAGTTGCATATCCTTTCGGTTGGTTCCAGCAGAGGAGCAGACATCACTGTGAGTACCCACCAAACACCACACTTAGCCCCAGATCACCCTCCATCACCCCCATCACCCGAATTAACCCCTTGATCGCCCCTGTCAATCACCTAGTGAAAGGGAAAAAAGTGATCAGTGTAAATTGTCACTTTTTTTTTTTCCACTGGTATTGACTGTTAGGTTTTGGATAGTTTAGGTCCCTTTGGTAGGTAGTTAGCGTCAGTTAGCGCCCAGCCCACCGCAGTCACTTATTCGCTGATTAGCGTATCGCTAATCAGCTTTTGTACTTTTATAGTATCTGTAAGTGATCAAAACTGATCACGGTCAGATCTATAATAGTATTAGTGTCACTTTAGTTCGCCCTCCACCCAAAACGCAGTGTTTGCCCGATCAGGCCTGATCGGTCGCCCACATGTGCGTTCACCCACGCCCGCCCCACCGCAGCGACAAAAAATTATTATTTTTTGATCACTGCACAATCACTTTACAAGCTCTGCAACGATAAAAAAAAAATCAGTTTTGATATTTTTTACCAACCGCAGCGGCCTCCGGTACTTCGCTAGCCTCCCATTTGTAAGACAGGCTTGCTTTTTTTCTTGGGTAGTCTCAGGGAATAGCCCTAAATTTAGTAGTCCAAATGTCAAACAGGGGGTATTCTTCTGAAGAGGCCTACAGGATTCTGACCCAGTTGGATGAGGAATGGGAACCCTCATCTGATGAATCTAGCGGGTCAGAATATGAACCTGTAGAGAGCAGTGGCAGTCTGACCCAAAGTTCGGACGAGGAGGTTGAGGTCCCTGATAGCACCAGGCGTACCAGGCCCCGTGTCGCTAGACCACAGGTTGTGCAGGATCCGTTTCAAGGGCAGCAGAGTGGGGCTGGCGCTGTCGGATTATGTGGTGAGGCATACACCAGCAGCGCAGCCCATCCTGGACCTAGTACCAGCACTGCCGTACAACCTGGTGAAGTGGCGAGCACCAGAAGGACAGTTGAAGCTGGTACGGTGGCACGTGCAATAGTTACCCCGTCGCAGCCACCGCAAAGACAGGCCCGTAGAGCCCCTAGAGTCCCTGAGGTGCTGGCAAATCCTGATTGGCAGTCCCCAACTTCAGCCGCACCTGTAGTTCCCCCTTTCACCGCCCAGTCTGGAGTTCGGGTTGAGACAGCTCAGATCGGTTCGGCCCTGGGATTTTTTGAACGGTTCTTGACTGCGGAGCTCTTGGACTTAGTTGTGGCAGAAACAAATCGGTATGCCACTCAATTTATATCTGCCAACCCGGGAAGCTTTTATGCCCAGCATTTCCGGTGGAAACCAGTCCAAGCTTCCGAATTTAAAATTTTTCTGGGCCTTCTCCTGAACATGGGTCTTACCAAAAAGCATGAATTGCGGTCATATTGGTCCACAAACCCGATTCATCACATGCCCATGTTCTCTGCTGCTATGTCCAGGACACATTTTGAGACCATCCTGCATTTCCTGCACTTTAGCGACAACAGCACCTCTCGTCCCAGATGCCACCCAGCTTTTGACCGGCTCCACAAAATTCGGCCCCTCATAGACCACTTCAACCAGAAATTTGCAGATTTGTATACCCCTGAGCAAAACATCTGCGTAGACGAGTCCCTAATACATTTTACCGGGCGCCTTGGCCTCAAACAATACATCCCAAGCAAGCGCGCCCGGTATGGGGTCAAATTGTATAAGCTCTGTGAAAGGGCCACAGGCTATACCCACAAATTTCGGATCTATAAAGGAAAAGATCAGACCCTGGAGCCGGTCGGTTGCCCTGACTACCTGGGGAGCAGTGGGAAGACAGTCTGGGACTTGGTGTCACCCTTATTTGGCAAGGGGTACCATCTTTATGTGGACAATTTTTACACAAGTGTGCCCCTCTTCAGGCATTTGTTCCTAGAACAGATTGGCTGCTGTGGCACCGTGCGATCTATTAGGGCCCTTTTACTCACAGCTGCTGCAAACTCTCCTTTCACCTGGGATAAAGTGCATAATGTACTTCGCCACATCTTTGGGCGATTTGCGCTTTGCACATTGTCCCATGGGGAAGGAGAGGTTTGTCCTATAAAGGTAAAAAAATAATAATAATCACCGGTAAGCAAAAAAGTTAACTTTCAGTTCAAAAAGTTAAAAAAAAGTTTCTATGTTCTGTTCAAAAGTTATTATAAAGTTAATAAATTTATTGCGTTGCGGCCTGGTTTTTTCTTTTTTGTTTAGTTTTTTTTACCTTCCAGGTGGACCAACCGATGAACCAGCTGCAGCACTGATGTGCATTCTGACAGAAGCATTGCGCTGCTGTCAGATTACACAAAAGTCGGTGTATGCGGCGCTGCAAGACGAGATTTCTCCTCTGCAGTAAAAGATACGTTTGCCGAGGCATATGAGCTGAGGAGGTGGCGGTGTTCATATGCTTTGGCAAACACTTTGTATATATAAAAAAAAAAATCCCGGCAATGATTTATTCATCCACATCGATTGATGTGAATGGAGAAATCTGGTTTGCCAGGGCATACGAGCTAAGAGCTCCTATGTCCTGGCAGACGCCTTTCCCCTTCTTTTTTTTTTTGGCAGAGATTTTTTCATCCACATTGATCGATGCGAATGAAGAAATCTGTGCCGTTCATTTTTTCTTTCAGCCCAGAGGCTGAACGAAAAAAAAAAAATCTCATTACCCGTATGCTCAATATAAGGAGAATAGCAGAAACTCCTAATGCTGGCCATACATGTAATGATTGCGGAGACCCTCAAATGCCAGGGCAGTACAAACACCCCACAAATGACCCCATTTCGGAAAGAAGACACCCCAAGGTATTCGCTGAGGGGCATATTGAGTCCATGAAAGATTGAAATTTTTGTCCCAAGTTAGCGGAAAGGGAGACTTTGTGAGAAAAAAACAAAAAAAAAAACAATTTCCGCTAACTTGTGGCAAAAAAAAAAAAATTCTATGAACTCGCTATGCCCCTCATTGAATACCTTGGGGTGTCTTCTTTCCAAAATGGGGTCACATGTGGGGTATTTATACTGCCCTGGCATTTTAGGGGCCCTAAAGCGTGAACAGAAGTCTGGGATCCAAATGTCTAAAAATGCCCTCCTAAAAGGAATGTGGGCCCCTTTGAGCATCTAGGCTGCAAAAAAGTGTGACACATGTGGTATCTCCGTACTCAGGAGAAGTTGGGCAATGTGTTTTGTGGTGTCATTTTACATATACCCATGCTGGGTGAGATAAATATCTTGGTCAAATGCCAACTTTGTATAAAAAAATGGGAAACGTTGTCCTTTGCCAAGATATTTCTCTCACCCAGCATGGGTATATGTAAAATGACACCCCAAAACACATTGCCCAACTTCTCCTGAGTACGGAGATACCACATGTGTGACACTTTTTTGCAGCCTAGGTGGGCAAAGGGGCCCACATTCCAAAGAGCACCTTTCGGATTTCACCGGCCATTTTTTACAGATTTTGATTTCAAACTACTTACCACACATTAGGGCCCCTAGAATGCCAGGGCAGTATAACTACCCCACAAGTGACCCCATTTTGGAAAGAAGACACCCCAAGGTATACCGTGAGTGGCATGGCAAGTTCCTAGAACTTTTTATTTTTTGGCACAAGTTAGCGGAAAATGATGATTTTTTATTTTTATTTTTTCTTACAAAGTCTCATATTCCACTAACTTGTGACAAAAAATAAAAAATTCTATGAACTCGCTATGCCCCTCATTGAATACCTTCGGGTGTCTTCTTTCCAAAATGGGGTCACTTGTGGGGTAGTTATACTGCCCTGGCATTCTAGGGGCCCTAATGTGTGGTAAGTAGTTTGAAATCAAAATCTGTAAAAAATGGCCGGTCAAATCCGAAAGGTGCTCTTTGGAATGTGGGCCCCTTTGCCCACCTAGGCTTCAAAAAAGTGTCACACATGTGGTATCTCCGTACTCAGGAGAACTTGGGCAATGTGTTTTGGGGTGTCATTTTACATATACCCATGCTGGGTGAGAGAAATATATTGGCAAAAGACAACTTTTCCCATTTTTTATACAAAGTTGGCATTTGACCAAGATATTTATCTCACCCAGCATGGGTATATGTAAAATGACACCCCAAAACACATTGCCCAACTTCTCCTGAGTACGGAAATACCACATATGTGACACTTTTTTGCAGCCTAGGTGGGCAAAGGGGCCCACATTCCAAAGAGCACTTTTCGGATTTCACCGGCCATTTTTTACAGATTTTGATTTCAAACTACTTACCACACATTAGGGCCCCTAGAATGCCAGGGCAGTATAACTACCCCACAAGTGACCCCATTTTGGAAAGAAGACACCCAAAGGTATACCGTGAGGGGCATGGCGAGTTCCTAGATTTTTTTATTTTTTGTCACAAGTTAGCGGAAAATGATGATTTTTTTTTTCTTACAAAGTCTCATATTCCACTAACTTGTGACAAAAAATAAAAACTTCTATGAACTCACTATGCCCATCAGCGAATACCTTGGGGTGTCTTCTTTCTAAAACGGGGTGAGAGAAATATATTGGCAAAAGACAACTTTTCCCATTTTTTATACAAAGTTGGCATTTGACCAAGATATTTATCTCACCCAGCATGGGTATATGTAAAATGACACCCCAAAACACATTGCCCAACTTCTCCTGAGTATGGAGATACCACATGTGTGACACTTTTTTGCAGCCTAGGTGGGCAAAGGGGCCCACATTCCAAAGAGCACCTTTCGGATTTCACCGGCCATTTTTTACAGATTTTGATTTCAAACTACTTACCACACATTAGGGCCCCTAGAAGCCAGGCAGTATAACTACCCCACAAGTGACCCCATTTTGGAAAGAAAACACCCCAAGGTATTCAATGAGGGGCATAGCGAGTTCATAGAATTTTTTATTTTTTGTCACAAGTTAGTGGAATATGAGACTTTGTAAGAAAAATAAAAATAAAATCATAATTTTCCGCTAACTTGTCACAAAAAATAAAAAGTTCTATGAACTCATTATGCCCATCAGCGAATACCTTAGGGTGTCTACTTTCCGAAATGGGGTCATTTGTGGGGTGTTTGTACTGTCTGGCCATTGTAGAACCTCAGGAAACATGACAGGTGCTCAGAAAGTCAGAGCTGCTTCAAAAAGCGGAAATTCACATTTTTGTACCATAGTTTGTAAACGCTATAACTTTTACCCAAACCATTTTTTTTTTTACCCAAACATTTTTTTTTATCAAAGACATGTAGAACAATAAATTTAGAGAAAAATTTATATATGGATGTCGTTTTTTTTGCAAAATTTTCCAACTGAAAGTGAAAAATGTTATTTTTTTGCAAAAAAATCTTTAAATTTCGATTAATAACAAAAAAAAGTAAAAATGTCAGCTGCAATGAAATACCACCAAATGAAAGCTCTATCAGTGAGAAGAAAAGGAGGTAAAATTCATTTGGGTGGTAAGTTGCATGACCGAGCAATAAACGGTCAAAGTAGTGTAGGTCAGAAGTGTAAAAAATGGCCTGGTCATTAAGGGTGTTTAAGCTAAGGGGGCTGAAGTGGTTAAAATGGCAGCCTCCAGAAAATCAATATGGCAGCACCCATGAAAATTTTAATAGACAGAAAACTAAGCGTGTCTCAATGGAACCTCTTTAGCATACATGGATGGTGACTTCAAAATGGGCCCTTGCTGTTTTTTTTTCCTGACACCAGCCATGATGCTTCATTCTTCAGTCAGGTGTGGATCTGTACACATCAACAGTTAAGGGTGCATTTATGTGTGTCAGCCAATGTGGTCAGATTATGGGAAGATTTGTTTGATGAAAAAAGGCGCTTCTGAGCAGACTAGTATACCGTCCAGTGTATTTTGGCAAGCCTAGAACACATAACCCTTCTTACCTGTTTCTGACAGAATGGCCATTTGAACTTCCAGAGATCCCCTCTGCATGGTCACCGACAGTGCTGAGCCTTTTCTGTTTTTTGCTTTCTGGCCATTGTAATGCAGGTTCAGATCAGTTTAGCACCTGCCCCTCATTACCTCCCACGAAACACTATAGCTTTTAAAGATTTTTGGACCAGGGAGAATGAGAAAGCGCCTGTCTGTCCAATCAACTTACTTTCCTACGACCAAAGATCCTTAGCATCTCTGCAACTGCCCTACCTGCTCTAGGAATCCATAAGCAGGATCAGCCCAGTATTCTAGTGCAGCTTCAAGCAATCATGCTCATAGACTAGAATTTCTCCTTGCTGACTTCTGCTGTTGCAATCCAAACCCTTTCAAACATTGCTAATTCAAAAAATTGACAGCTCTTTTTAAAAACAATCAAAATGGCAGCCCCCATGAAAATTTCAATAGAAGGAACACTGAGCGTGTCACAATGGAGCCCCTCAGCATACATGGATGGTGACATCACAATGAGCCCTTGCTGTTTTTCTCCCCGGCAGCATCCATGATACTTCATTCTTCAGTCAGGTGTGGATCTGTGCACATCAACAGGTAAGGGTGCACATCAACAGGTAAGGGTGCATTTATGTATTTGTTAGCTGGGGATATCTGTTTATGGAAAGATTTGTTTGATGGGAAAAGTTTCTTCTGTGCAGATTGGAATACTGTCAAGAGAACACAAAGTGTGTCACAATAGAACCCCTCAGCATAGATGGTTGATGATATCACAATGTGCACTTGCTGTTTTCCTCCCTGGCAGCAGCCATGATGCTTCATTCTTCAGTCAGATTTGGATCCATGCACATCAACAGGTAAGGGTGCACATCAACAGGTAAGGGTGCATCTATGTGTGTGTCAGCCGAGGATGTATGTTTACGGGAAGATTCGTTTGGAAAAAGGTGCTTCTGTGCAGAATGGAACACTGTCCAGTGTATGTTGGCAAGCCTAGAACACAAAAGCCTTCTTTTTTTTTGTAATTGTATTTTTATTGAAATACAAAAGAACAATTTTGTTTCGTCATTTACATGGAATATAGAGAGATATGAGCAAGACAAGATGCACAATTCATTTGGCTGGAGTAACATACATAAGGCATTGAGGATCGAAATCAGTCCATATCTCTGAAATACGAATAAAAGGCTAACTGATATCCAAGCTTCTTATTGTATTCAGTCATTTGTAAAAGGAAGAATGTCAACAGTGTCACAACATAAAGATGATGGTCCTAAGGATATATCTATCAAAAATATTCTATTGAAATATATATGATCTTCATGGCATCTCAGAAAGACATAACTAATAGCAGATAAATGAAAAGATGTGGACATTACAGACAGAGAAACAGAAGGAGACAAGGGGGAAGGGGGGGGTCTATTCTATCCAAAGCCCGCCTCAGGGTTGTCTGGTAATCCAATAAGTGTCCCATGCTTCCCAAATAGTTTGGAATAAATCCATCCTATCCTGTAACAAAGCTGTGATATACTCCATGGTTCTAACCTGTGACACCTTGGCATAAAGATCACAGATCTTCGGGGAGTCAGGGCATTTCCAAAAACGAGCAATAAGGTAACGGGCCGCTGTCAGCACCTGTACTAACAATTTAAGCGAATGTTCCTTATAGGCATAGGTGTAATATTTATTAGGAAGCATATGGGGTCGGGAGGCATACTGCATCCAAAGAGATCGCCTAGGAGAGTGCTGACTCTAGACCAGAAGGGGCGTATAAGAGGGCTATCCCAGAAAGCATGATTAAGTATTCCCCGGGATGTCCCACATCAACTTCTGGTACCGCTGGGTTCAGTCTATGGAGGAGATTGGGAGTATGATACCAATACATTAGTATCTTATACTGGTTCTCCTGAGAGAGAACTGACATTGAAGAGTTCTTCCTAAATATTCCTCCCATTGAACCATATAGGAATGTCTAATGACCTGTTCTGGGAAAGGATCAGCTCCAGTACAACTGCATTTATTTGTGTTTGCAGAGTGCTGCTGCATTGTCTTTTTTTCTTTGTGTTTCTAGCCATGGCAGTGTGCACCTGCACATTGGGATTGTCTGCCCCATAGGCTGATTTTAATTAGAGTAAGTATAAAGCTGTAGCCTGCTCTCATTGTATTTATTGGAAGCCATTTGGCACCAGGAGAAGTATAGAGTGGGCTCAGCATGCATGTTGTTACCTGCATCCCTGGATTTAATGGAGGCCGTTATGGCACCAAAAATGGTAAAAAGCAGAATTGACCCAGCATGCATGTGGAACCTGCACTCCCTAAATTTTATGGTGGCCATTATGGCACATAACAGGTAGTATTTAGTGTTAGGTTCCCGTCTTATAGAGATCTCCTTGACGTTTTGCAGAAAGCCCCAAATAATTTTGTACAAAATGTATTTGCCAAGAATCTCAAATATCTAAAATAAACGTACAGTAGCATTAGCACCAGAATGTTTTCTATAATTATGGCATTATTGTACTGTATCTGTGTTTGCAGAGTGCTGCTGCATTGTCTTTTTTTCTTTGATATCTCCCTGGGGTCGTAATGGACCGTTCCGACATCTCCTTTGATAGTATATGGACTAGACTGTGGGGGACGGTTTCGCAGTTGCTTAGCTAATAGGGAATGAGGCATAATACCGTTGCTGGGTAAATAGCATTAGTTTATCAACTTCACCTAAGGCAATCTTATGTAGTTGGGTATGGGTATCAACTATACTTTTAAGAGTACGGCATGTGGGATGAGCGCTCATCGTCCCCTCTAAGCGCCGTAAGCGTGATCTCAGAGACTGAGCAGTGGCTGCCAAATCCCTCTTTAGCCTGGTGCCCAGGGCTATGCAATGGCCCTGCATTACAGCATTATGCACTTCCCAGAGGCAGCGGACATCGTTAACCGATCCTCCGTTGAGTTTGAAATAGGATTTTAGGTGGGTATGCAGTTCATCCCGGGGTAATGGTCATTTAAGCAGGGTATCATTAAGACGCACTACAAAAAAGTTACCTCCAGCATGCAGCCATGCTTGCAATGGGAGGAGGGAGGAGGCTGTGAGTCCCACCCAATACTGGCTGATAAGGCCCAGGCCTCACAGGTGCACCTAAATGTTGCCTGTGGATGAAAATAAGGCACATTTAAATATGGAGTTCATATACCTCCAAACATATCTATATACAAGCTACAAAAAATGGCGTGGTGTCAAAAGGCAGGAAGTGCTCAATCCTATATGCAGTTGTGCATCTGGACCCAGGGGAGTAGATCCTGCACTTGTGACCCGTTGCTAATGGCGATCCCACTCAAAAATGCATACAGTGAAGGATGCCTGCAGCGGACCACAAGTACCACAAAAAGACATCATACACAAGATAGAAAAATGTGTGGATGTAAATAGCTATATGAAATAAACATTAATAAGGAAGGTGCACTACTGTGGATGCAAACAAACAAGTCTGACTAAACCCTCAAACTGGTGTTAAAATTGAGAATTTAGCCAATATATCCTTATATGAAGGACATATCTGAACCCGAGCATCGCGCCAAGGTATCTCAAGTAGCTCAGGACCTAACGCTAACCTACCTGTGCCGTATGGGCAATACCAGGAGCCAGTGGGCAAATTACAGGAGTGCAAGGTCCGACTCACAGCAAACTTCTGGTATTCATTCTGTGATCAATCAAATTCTTATAACAAGATAGCATACAATAATTTTTGTTAAACCCAAATCATCTTATATGCCACGTGGTCTTAATTGGTGTTACACATATACAATAATTTTCCTTTAAAACTGGATTCCCACATTATGGTAACTGCTTTGGAAAGAAGAAAGAAAATTATTAAATTCTCTTCACTTTTCTGTGTCTTGTAAAAGGTATTACACTAGGGATGAGCGAACCCGAACTGTATAGTTCGGGTTCGTACCGAATTTTGGGGTGTCCGTGACACGGACCCGAACCCGAACATTTTCGTAAAAGTCCGGGTTCGGGTTCGGTGTTCGGTGCTTTCTTGGCGCTTTTTGAAAGGCTGCAAAGCAGCCAATCAACAAGCGTCATACTACTTGCCCCAAGAGGCCATCACAGCCTTGCCTACTATTGGCATGGCTGTGATTGGCCAGTGCAGCATGTGACCCAGCCTCTATATAAGCTTGGGTCACGTAGCGCTGCACGTCACTCTGCTGATTCAAGCATAGGGAGAGGTTGCTGCTGCGACGTTAGGGCGAGATTAGGCAGATTAACTCCTCCAAAAGACTTCATTCTGTGATCGATCTGCAGCTGTGGATCATTGAAGTGCTATTATTGACTTGCTCACTTTTTTGAGGCTGCCCAGAGCGTTTTTAGATAACTTTTTTCTGGGGTGATCGGCGGCCATTTTGTGGCTTGTGGTGCGCCAGCACAAGCTATCACCAAGTGCATTTAACCATCAATAGTGTGGTTATTTTTTGCTATATCCTACATCAGCTGCAGGCTGAGCCTGTGTCACCGAAATGCATTTAACCATCAACAGTCTGGTTATTTTTTGGCCATATACTACATCAGCTGCAGGCTGAGCCTGTGTCACCGAAGTGCATTTAACCATCAACAGTCTGGTTATTTTTTGGCCATATACTACATCTGGTGCAGGCTGAGCCTGTGTCACCCAAGTGCATTTAACCATCAATAGTGTGGTTATTTTTTGGCCATATACTACATCAGGGGCAAGTTGAGCCTGTCACCCAGCGCCTAAAAAATAGACCTGACATTTCTATTCAACCAAATTTGTACTGTTTTAGCTGGTCAAGTTATTTGTAGTGACCGTAAAAGCACACTTTTTGTTCTGGGTTGAAAAACTATTCCCAAATTTGCCATTCTCAAAATAACTAGTTTCTGCTATATGAGGCCTACTTGAAATCTATCCCAAAAAGGATATCTTACATTGAAGGTGCTGATAGTGTCATTCAGAAAAACTTAACACACACGCTACCGTGCAGATTCAAGTCTAATTCTGTGATTAAACCTATACCTGTCACACAGCGCAAAAAAAACAGGCCTCACATTTCTATTCAACCAAATCTGTACTGTTTTAGCTGATCAAGTTTTTTGTAGTGACCGTAAAAGCACACTTTTTGTTCTGGGTTGAAAAACTATTCCCAAATTTGCCATTCTCAAAATAACTAGTTTCTGCTATATGAGGCCTACTTGAAATCTATCCCAAAAAGGATATCTTACATTCAAGGTGCTAATAGTGTCATTCAGAAAAACTTAACACACACGCTACCGTGGAGATACAAGTCTAATTCTGTGATTAAACCTATTCCTGTCACACAGCGCAAAAAAAAACAGGCCTCACATTTCTATTCAACCAAATCTGTACGGTTTTAGCTGGTCAAGTTATTTGTAGTGACCGTAAAAGCACATTTTTTGTTCTGGGTTGAAAAACTATTCCCAAATTTGCCATTCTCAAAATAACTAGTTTCTGCTATATGAGGCCTACTTGAAATCTATCCCAAAAAGGATATCTTGCATTGAAGGTGCTGATAGTGTCATTCAGAAAAACTTAACACACACGCTACCGTGCAGATACAAGTCTAATTCTGTGATTAAACCTATACCTGTCACACAGCGCAAAAAAAAAACAGGCCTCACATTTCTATTCAACCAAATCTGTACTGTTTTAGCTGGTCAAGTTATTTGTAGTGACCGTAAAAGCACACTTTTTGTTCTGGGTTGAAAAACTATTCCCAAATTTGCCATTCTCAAAATAACTAGTTTCTGCTATATGAGGCCTACTTGAAATCTATCCCAAAAAGGATATCTTACATTGAAGGTGCTGATAGTGTCATTCAGAAAAACTTAACACACACGCTACCGTGCAGATACAAGTCTAATTCTGTGATTAAACCTATACCTGTCACACAGCGCAAAAAAAAACAGGCCTCACATTTCTATTCAACCAAATCTGTACTGTTTTAGCTGGTCAAGTTATTTGTAGTGACCGTAAAAGCACACTTTTTGTTCTGGGTTGAAAAACTATTCCCAAATTTGCCATTCTCAAAATAACTAGTTTCTGCTATATGAGGCCTACTTGAAATCTATCCCAAAAAGGATATCTTACATTGAAGGTGCTGATAGTGTCATTCAGAAAAACTTAACACACACGCTACCGTGCAGATACAAGTCTAATTCTGTGATTAAACCTATACCTGTCACACAGCGCAAAAAAAAACAGGCCTCACATTTCTATTCAACCAAATCTGTACTGTTTTAGCTGATCAAGTTATTTGTAGTGACCGTAAAAGCACACTTTTTGTTCTGGGTTGAAAAACTATTCCCAAATTTGCCATTCTCAAAATAACTAGTTTCTGCTATATGAGGCCTACTTGAAATCTATCCCAAAAAGGATATCTTACATTGAAGGTGCTGATAGTGTCATTCAGAAAAACTTAACACACACACTACCGTGCAGATACAAGTCTAATTCTGTGATTAAACCTATACCTGTCACACAGCGCAAAAAAAAACAGGCCTCACATTTCTATTCAACCAAATCTGTACTGTTTTAGCTGGTCAAGTTATTTGTAGTGACCGTAAAAGCACACTTTTTGTTCTGGGTTGAAAAACTATTCCCAAATTTGCCATTCTCAAAATTGTGGTGAACGGGAACAATGAGGAAAACATCTAATAAGGGACGCGGACGTGGACATGGTCGTGGTGGTGTTAGTGGACCCTCTGGCGCTGGGAGAGGACGTGGCCGTTCTGCCACAGCCACACGTCCTAGTGAACCAACTACCTCAGGTCCCAGTAGCCAGCAGAATTTACAGCGATATTTGGTGGGGCCCAATGCCGTTCTAAGGATGGTAAGGCCTGAGCAGGTACAGGCATTAGTCAATTGGGTGGCCGACAGTGGATCCAGCACGTTCACATTATCTCCCACCCAGTCTTCTGCAGAAAGCGCACTGATGGCGCATGAAAACCAAGCCCATCGGTCTGTCACATCACCCCCATGCATATCAGGGAAACTGTCTGAGCCTCAAGTTATGGAGCAGTCTCTTATGCTGTTTGAAGACTCTGCTGCCAGGGTTTCCCAAGGGCATCCACCTAGCCCTTCCCCAGGGGTGGAAGAGATAGAATGCACTAACGCACAACCACTTATTTTTCCTGATGATGAGGACATGGGAATACCACCTCAGCACGTCTCTGATGATGACGAAACACAGGTGCCAACTGCTGCGTCTTTCTGCAGTGTGCAGACTGAACAGGAGGTCAGGGATCAAGACTGGGTGGAAGACGATGCAGGGGACGATGAGGTCCTAGACCCCACATGGAATGAAGGTCGTGCCACTGACTTTCACAGTTCGGAGGAAGAGGCAGTGGTGAGACCGAGCCAACAGCGTAGCAAAAGAGGGAGCAGTGGGCAAAATCAGAACACCCGCCGCCAAGAGACTCCGCCTGCTACTGACCGCCGCCATCTGGGACCGAGCACCCCAAAGGCAGCTTCAAGGAGTTCCCTGGCATGGCACTTCTTCAAACAATGTGCTGACGACAAGACCCGAGTGGTTTGCACGCTGTGCCATCAGAGCCTGAAGCGAGGCATTAATGTTCTGAACCTTAGCACAACCTGCATGACCAGGCACCTGCATGCAAAGCATCAACTGCAGTGGAGTAAACACCTTAAAAACAAGGAACTCACTCAGGCTCCCCCTGCTACCTCTTCTGCTGCTGCCGCCGCCTCGGCCTCTTCTGCTGCTGCCGCCGCCTCGGCCTCTTCCTCCGCCTCTGGAGGAACGTTGGCACCTGCCGCCCAGCAAACATGGGATGTACCACCACCACCTGCGTCACCAAGCATCTCAACCATGTCACACGGCAGCGTTCAGCTCTCCATCTCACAAACATTTGAGAGAAAGCGCAAATTCCCACCTAGCCACCCTCGATCCCTGGCCCTGAATGCCAGCATTTCTAAACTACTGGCCTATGAAATGCTGTCATTTAGGCTGGTGGACACACACAGCTTCAAACAGCTCATGTCGCTTGCTGTCCCACAGTATGTTGTTCCCAGCCGGCACTACTTCTCCAAGAGAGCCGTGCCTTCCCTGCACAACCAAGTGTCCGATAAAATCAAGTGTGCACTGCGCAACGCCATCTGTGGCAAGGTCCACCTAACCATAGATACGTGGACCAGTAAGCACGGCCAGGGACGCTATATCTCCCTAACTGCACACTGGGTAAATGTAGTGGCGGCTGGGCCCCAGGCGGAGAGCTGTTTGGCGCACGTCCTTCCGCCGCCAAGGATCGCAGGGCAACATTCTTTGCCTCCTGTCTCCTCCTCCTCCTACTCAGCTTCCTCCTCCTCTTCTTCCACCTGCTCATCCAGTCAGCCACACACCTTCACCACCAACTTCAGCACAGCCCGGGGTAAACGTCAGCAGGCCGTTCTGAAACTCATATGTTTGGGGGACAGGCCCCACACCGCACAGGAGTTGTGGCGGGGTATAGAACTACAGACCGACGAGTGGTTGCTGCCGGTGAGCCTCAAGCCCGGCCTGGTGGTGTGCGATAATGGCGAAATCTCGTTGCAGCTCTGGGACTAGCCGGTTTGACGCACATCCCTTGCCTGGCGCATGTGCTGAATTTGGTGGTGCAGAAGTTCATTCGCAACTACCCCGACATGTCAGAGCTGCTGCATAAAGTGCGGGCCGTCTGTTCGCGCTTCCGGCGTTCACACCCTGCCGCTGCTCGCCTGTCTGCGCTACAGCGTAACTTCGGCCTTCCCGCTCACCGCCTCATATGCGACGTGCCCACCAGGTGGAACTCCACCTTGCATATGCTGGACAGACTGTGCGAGCAGCAGCAGGCCATAGTGGAGTTTCAGCTGCAGCACGCACGGGTCAGTCGCACTGCGGATCAGACCCACTTCACCACCAATGACTGGGCCTCCATGCGAGACCTGTGTGCCCTGTTGCGCTGTTTCGAGTACTCCACCAACATGGCCAGTGGCGATGACGCCGTTATCAGCGTTACAATACCACTTCTATGTCTCCTTGAGAAAACACTTAGGGCGATGATGGAAGAGGAGGTGGCCCAGGAGGAAGAGGAGGAAGAGGGGTCATTTTT
This sequence comes from Bufo bufo, assembly GCF_905171765.1. NCBI lineage: Eukaryota > Metazoa > Chordata > Amphibia > Anura > Bufonidae > Bufo > Bufo bufo. The sequence goes on along the minus strand of NC_053392.1, from coordinate 131,089,924 downwards.
AGCACTTTCAGGCCAGTCTCTTTGAAGTGACTCAGAGGGAGGTTTTTTGCAACACCAGAGGCCAGGTACAAATGTGGCCAGACAGGGCCCACTACTGGAGGACGAGGGGGACGAGGATGAGGAGGAGGTGGAGGAGGATGAGGATGAAGCATGTTCACAGCGGGGTGGCACCCAAAGCAGCTCGGGCCCATCACTGGTGCGTGGCTGGGGGGAAACACAGGACGATGACAATACGCCTCCCACAGAGGACAGCTTGTCCTTACCTCTGGGCAGCCTGGCACACATGAGCGACTACATGCTGCAGTGCCTGCGCAACAACAGCAGAGTTGCCCACATTTTAACGTGTGCGGACTGCTGGGTTGCCACCCTGCTGGATCCCCGGTACAAAGACAATGTGCCCACCTTACTTCCTACACTGGAGCGTGATAGAAAGATGCGCGAGTACAAGCGCACATTGGTAGACGCGCTACTGAGAGCATTCCCAAATGTCACAGGGGAACCAGTGGAAGCCCAAGGCGAAGGCAGAGGAGGAGCAAGAGGTCGCCAACGCAGCTGTGTCATGGCCAGCTCCTCTGAGGGCAGGGTTAGCATGGCAGAGATGTGGAAAAGTTTTGTCACCACGCCACAGCTAACTGCACCACCACCTGATACGGAACGTGTTAGCAGGAGGCAACATTTCACTGACATGGTGGAACAGTACCTGTGCACACCCCTCCACGTACTGACTGATGGTTCGGCCCCATTCAACTTCTGGGTCTCCAAATTGTCAACGTGGCCAGAGCTAGCCTTTTATGCCTTGGAGGTGCTGGCCTGCCCGGCGGCCAGCATTTTGTCTGAACGTGTATTCAGCACGGCAGGGGGCGTCATTACAGACAAACGCAGCCGCCTGTCTACAGCCAATGTGGACAAGCTGACGTTCATAAAAATGAACCAGGCACGGATCCCACAGGACCTGTCCATCCCTTGTGCAGATTAGATATTAACTACCTCCCCTTAACAATATATTATTCTACTCCAGGGCACTTCCTCATTCAATACTTTTTTTATTTTCATTTTACCATTATATTGCGGGGCAACCCAAAGTTGAATGAACCTCTCCTCTGCCTGGGTGCCGGGGCCTAAATGTGTGACAGTGGCCTGTTCCAGTGGTGGGTGAGGTGAAGCCTGATTCTCTGCTATGACATGAAGACTGATTCTGCGCTGACATAAGGCCAGATTCTCTGTTACGCGACCTCTCTCCTCTGTCTGGGTGCCGGGGCCTAAATATGTGACAGTGGCCTGTTCCAGTGGTGGGTGACGTGAAGCCTGATTCTCTGCTATGACATGAAGACAGATTCTGTGCTGACATAAGGCCAGATTCTCTGTTACGGGACCTCCCTCCTCTGTCTGGGTGCCCGGGCCTAAATATGTGACATTGGCCTGTTCCAGTGGTGGGTGACGTGAAGCCTGATTCTCTGCTATGACATGAAGACAGATTCTGTGCTGACATAAGGCCAGATTCTCTTACGGGACCTCTCTCCTCTGTCTGGGTGCCGGGGCCTAAATGTGTGACAGTGGCCTGTTCCAGTGGTGGGTGACGTGAAGCCTGATTCTCTGCTATGACATGAAGACTGATTCTGCGCTGACATAAAGCCAGATTCTCTGTTACGGGACCTCTCTCCTCTGTCTGGGTGCCGGGGCCTAAATATGTGACAGTGGCCTGTTCCAGTGGTGGGTGACATGAAGCCTGATTCTCTGCTATGACATGAAGACAGATTCTGTGCTGACATAAGGCCAGATTCTCTGTTACGGGACCTCTCTCCTCTGACTGGGTGCCTGGGCCTAAATATGTGACAGTGGCCTGTTCCAGTGGTGGGTGACGTGAAGCCTGATTCTCTGCTATGACATGAAGACTGATTCTGTGCTGACATAAGGCCAGATTCTCTGTTACAGGACCTCTCTCCTCTGTCTGGGTGCCGGGGCCTAAATATGTGTCAGTGGCCTGTTCCAGTGGTGGGTGACGTGAAGCCTGATTCTCTGCTATGACATGAAGACTGATTCTGTGCTGACATAAGGCCAGATTCTCTGTTACGGGACCTCTCTCCTCTGACTGGGTGCCTGGGCCTAAATATGTGACAGTGGCCTGTTCCAGTGGTGGGTGACGTGAAGCCTGATTCTCTGCTATGACATGAAGACTGATTCTGTGCTGACATAAGGCCAGATTCTCTGTTACGGGACCTCTCTCCTCTGCCTGGGTGCCTGGGCCTAAATATGTGACAGTGGCCTGTTCCAGTGGTGGGTGACGTGAAGCCTGATTCTCTGCTATGACATGAAGACTGATTCTGCGCTGACATAAGGCCAGATTCTCTGTTACGGGACCTCTCTCCTCTGTCTGGGTGTCGGGGCCTAAATATGTGACAGTGGCCTGTTCCAGTGGTGGGTGACGTGAAGCCTGATTCTCTGCTATGACATGAAGACAGATTCTGTGCTGACATAAGGCCAGATTCTCTGTTACGGGACCTCTCTCCTCTGTCTGGGTGCCGGGGCCTAAATGTGTGACAGTGGCCTGTTCCAGTGGTGGGTGACGTGAAGCCTGATTCTCTGCTATGACATGAAGACTGATTCTGCGCTGACATAAGGCCAGATTCTCTGTTACGGGACCTCTCTCCTCTGTCTGGGTGCCGGGGCCTAAATATGTGTCAGTGGCCTGTTCCAGTGGTGGGTGACGTGAAGCCTGATTCTCTGTTATGACATGAAGACTGATTCTGCGCTGACATAAGGCCAGATTCTCTGTTACGGGACCTCTCTCCTCTGTCTGGGTGCCGGGGCCTAAATATGTGACAGTGGCCTGTTCCAGTGGTGGGTGACGTGAAGCCTGATTCTCTGCTATGACATGAAGACAGATTCTCTGCTATGGCATGAAGAGACTGATTCTCTGCTGACATGAAGCCAGATTCTTTGCTATGGCATGAATAGACTGATTCTCTGCTGACGTGAAGCCAGATTCTCTGCTATGGGACCTCTGTCCAATTGATATTGGTTAATTTTTATTTTTTTAATTTTTATTTTAATTCATTTCCCTATCCACATTTGTTTGCAGGGGATTTACCTACATGTTGCTGCCTTTTGCAGCCCTCTAGCTCTTTCCTGGGCTGTTTTACAGCCTTTTTAGTGCCGAAAAGTTCGGGTCCCCATTGACTTCAATGGGGTTCGGGTTCGGGACGAAGTTCGGGTCGGGTTCGGATCCCGAACCCGAACATTTCCGGGAAGTTCGGCCGAACTTCTCGAACCCGAACATCCAGGTGTTCGCTCAACTCTATATTATTCCCAATATTAGAATGTTACATTCACAATATTAGAATGCTACCTTCCATATTGCTGTCCATCGCAGATTTTCTCAGAAAAACACTTTTATTCAATATGTTAATTAGCTTCTGAAGGTGCCCAGGGGCGGCATTCATGCTCAGGCCCTCGGCGCTTTTCTGAAACCCCTCCCCTTTCACCCCTCTGGCCCTAGGTTCTTCTGATTACATCCTCCTCTTAGTGAGAAATCCAGCGCCAGCGCCATTCAACAGATTCGCCGCGCCTGCACACTTCATTCCCCATTATGGGCAGAGGCACAAGAGCGTTTAATGGGCATGTGCCGGCCCATACATCCCGATCTAGCCGGCCTTGTGTATATTTTCCTAAACCTTTATTATTTTTTCACAATCACTGGACTAAAAGATTTTTTTACTTCATATATATATATTTTTTCTTCATTTTTTTTCTTTTTTTCTTTTTAATTTATTTATTTTTCACCAACCACTGGAACAATTTTCTCTCTTTTTTCCTCTGTTTTTCTGTTTGGATCGACATAGTTTTGGATATATTTATTTTGGATATATTTATTTCCTATCTGGACACAATGAACTAAATCAATTACAATAGGACTATCCATTGATTAATTTACAGTATTTTGTATATATTTTTTGTATATTTTATATACTCTTTTCTTTTTATATATTTATATTTGAATACAATATCCTAATAAAGTCTTATAATTTTTAATTTTATATATGGATTTACATATTATTTGATATAATCAATAAGTGATTTTCTTTTCCCACTAATACACGACAAAAAGGGCTGTCATTTTCGCACTTCACCACACAACGGCTTATAAGCCCTTTTTTTCCCACTAATACAATCCAAAAAATGCTCTAGAACATATAACCGCACCGCACAAGGTCAAATAAGACATAGAAATATTTCCTTGTAATAAACCCTGTTAATGGCTGTAACACCCCAATAACAAGAACGGTTTGCTGGAACTACAGAGCTGTATAATGGCAATTTGGGTCCCCAGTCAGTGCAGCAAGGTGTAATAGAATTGTTCCTACCCAGGCTGTAACCTCCCCTACTGAACCCTGTTCAACATAAATGCTGTGGAATGATTCCTCCCTATCCTTTCCCTACACCTTGAATAATCTTTCCCTGCACTTATAAATCTTTTTTTTTAGCACAATGAAGTTTTTTCTAGCACTGTCCCTAGTGCCTGCTAACGTCTCTCCCTGCACTAAGTACACTGGTAAATGGCAGAATCCAAGATGGCTGAGGCTATTTATAGGGCTATGATATCACAGGGCTGGCTGGATGCTGATTGGCTGCATGCATGCCATTATGGGTGATCTCGCCTTCCCAGAGTTCCTTGCTCCATGTTCTCACACGTGTAGCAGCCATTTTAGGAGAAAATGCAATTCGTTACCACGAAGCATGAGGAAATTCGGATTCAGTGCGAATCTAATAATTCCTGAAATTCGGATAGAATTCCACTTCGTCAGCTTCTATTCGCTCATCTCTAATTGTGAGCGGTTGTGCTGCACCGCAGGCTAGCCCGCACCACACACCCAAACCATTGTTCTTGTTTTTTTAGGGCAATAACAGGCAGTTTTAGGGCAATAACAGGCAGTTTAGTTGTGCCCGCCAGTAGGCAAATTACCACGCTTTCCTCCAGCATCCATCGGAGGGCGCCACTCCGAGTAGCACAAGGGTCTCAGACATCGGGCTGGTGTATGTAAATTTATTGTATGTTCCCACATTTGTGGTTGTGTTCATTACCACGTATAAGTAAAATTCTGTTTTGGCAAAAGCTGGTGGTTGTTTTCCTTGTTCGTGACTTCGCTGTATCCTAGGGAGCCCACCCCGGTCCACGGCTTACATCTACACTAGTTAGAGCAGAATGGCAGTGCACCATGTGATCTGGCATTTATGCATGCGTGTCACATAGTGTGACAGCCAATCACAGCCATGCCAATACTAGGCATGACTGTGATGGCTTCCAAGTGCCCACTGCTTAAACGCTTGTTGATTGGCTGCGCTGCTGTAGCCTTTCAACAAGCTTTATTTAAAGTACGAACAATGAACCCAAACACAGACCAAAATGTCCGGTGCGGTCCCAAATATGGCGGTCCGGGTTCTCTCATTACTAGTTATTGCTTTTTGGCAGGTTCAGATCAGTTTAGCCTCTGTACCTCACCACCTCCCATTGGATACTATCACGGTCGGCGTGACTATCACATACGTGACGCAGAGGGAGGGAACAAGGAAGGCCCTGCCCAAGTGAGAGGGAAGGTGGTGACCCCTGACTCACCTAGCGGCTGGCACCTGGCTGCCCTGACGTCCCTAGACGGGTTCCTCACCCGTACGCCGATCACGTGCCTAAAGCCCTGGCTTTCCCTAAGCTGAGCCCTAGATAGTGAACAGGGCGGTGGGAACACTAGTCCGCACCACTAGCTCTAAAGGAAAACACCAAGGGAAGGACAGACAATACAAACTCAACATATAATCCCAGGTGGGCGACAACAGGAGACAACAAGAAGCCCAACAGGGATCCGGAGGGTAGCACTCTGGAACGACAACCAGGATTCACAACTCCAGTGGGTCAGTATAGATGTCCAGGCAGGAAGCTCTATAACTGGCAACTAGAGAAGTGTGAGGGGAGAATATAAGGAGGTTGGGAGTGGCAGACAAGAAACAGCTGAGGAGGAGAAGCTACGGATCCCTGATTGAGACAAAAAGGATAGCAAGGCAAACACAGAAAACAATCACTAAGAAACAACATGATCTTTAGATATAGAGCGCGCAGCCACCTGCTGCGACCTCCTGACCCCGGGTATAACGGAGTCAGACGTGGCTCTTGATACCCTCGTGACAGTACCCCCCCTTTCACGAGGGGCCTCCGGACACTCAGGACCAGGTCTCTCCGGATGAGAGGTATGGAAAGCCTGAATTAACCTGTTGGCGTTTACCTCTGACGCTGGAACCCACATTCTTTCCTCGGGACCGTAACCCCTGCAATGCACCAGATACTGAAGAGAGCGGCGGACCCGACGAGAATCAACAATTCTGGCTATTTGAAACTCCAGATTACCATCCACAATAACAGAAGGAGGTGGCAGTGGTGATGGTTCTAGAGGTGGAACATACTTCTTGAGTAACGATTTATGGAAGACGTTATGGATCTTAAAAGTCTGAGGTAGCTCCAGGCGAAAAGCCACAGGGTTAATAACGGCTACTATTTTATAAGGACCAATGAACCTAGGGCCCAGTTTCCAAGAGGGAACCTTCAACTTAATATTCCTAGTAGACAACCACACATAGTCATTCACTCCTAGGTCCGGACCTGGCGACCGTTTCTTATCGGCCATGCATTTATATTTACCACTCATCTTTTTCAAGTTAACTTGCACCTTCTGCCATACCGATGAAAGAGATGAAGAAAACCTTTCCTCTTCGGGAACCCCAAAAGACCCCCCCTCTTTGAAAGTAGAAAATTGGGGATGAAAACCGTATGCACCAAGGAATGGTGACTTGCCAGTGGACTCCTGATAATGATTATTTATGGCAAACTCAGCTAACGGTAAATATGATGACCACAACTCTTGGTTTTCAGACACAAAACACCTTAAATATGTTTCTAGGTTTTGGTTGGTACGCTCAGTCTGTCCATTCGACTGAGGATGGAAAGCTGAGGAAAAGGACAAGTGTACCCCCAAACGGGAACAAAAAAGCTTTCCAAAACTTAGAAATAAACTGGGTTCCCCGATCCGAAACCACATCGGAAGGGACCCCGTGAAGCTTCACGATTTCACTGATAAACACCTGAGCAAGAGTTTTAGCATTAGGAAGTGCGGGTAGCGCAATAAAGTGTACCATTTTGCTAAACCTGTCTACTACTACCAAAATAACTGTTTTACCCGCAGACAACGGTAAGTCAGTGATGAAATCCATTGACAGATGTGTCCATGGCCTATTGGGGATAAAAAGTGGCAATAAAGACCCTGCTGTATGAGAGACTTTCGCGCGTGCACAAGTAGAGCAAGTAGACACGAAATCCATTACATCCTGACGCAACCTTGGCCACCAAAAACGACGAGATAATAGCTCCAAGGTTGCTTTACTACCCGGGTGCCCAGCAAGTGCCGAATTATGATGTTCTTTTAATAATTCAAGACGCAGGTTTAACGGTACAAACAATTTCTCTGAGGGGCAAGAGGCCGGGGCGTCCCCCTGGGCCTCTAACACCTTTCCCTCTAGAACAGAGTGTACAGCAGAGACAACCACTCCTCTTTGTAAAATAGGTACCGGATCACTAACATTACCCCCTCCAGGGAAACTACGAGATAACGCGTCTGCCTTGGTATTTTTTGCCCCAGGACGATAGGTGATTACAAAGTTAAATCTGGTAAAGAATAGCGACCACCTAGCTTGTCTAGGGGTGAGACGCTTAGCCGATTCTAGGTACAGAAGGTTTTTGTGATCCGTAATCACCGTGACGGGGTGGATTGCTCCCTCTAAGAAGTGACGCCACTCTTCAAGCGCCAGTTTAATCGCCAACAGTTCCCTATTTCCAACATTATAGTTCTTCTCTGCAGAAGATAATTTTTTGGAAAAGAAAGCGCAAGGGCGCCATTTGCCAGGAGACGGACCCTGAGACAATACAGCCCCCACTCCCACCTCTGACGCATCTACCTCAACAATAAAAGGCTGGGAGACATCAGGTTGAATTAGAACAGGTGCCGAGGTAAACCTCTCTTTTAGAGAGGAAAATGCATTTTTAGCGGGGTCAGAGCATTTGGAAAAATCAGTCCCCTTCCTAGTCTTGTCGGTAAGGGGTTTAACGATCACTGAATAATTTTTAATGAACTTTCTATAGAAATTTGCGAAACCCAAAAACCGTTGTAGGGCTTTAAGGTTCTCAGGAAGATCCCAATCTAAAATTGCCTGGACCTTCCCAGGATCCATACGGAAACCTGAAGCAGATAATAGATATCCCAGGAACTGTATTTCCTGAACGGCGAAGACACATTTTTCAATTTTCGCATATAATTTATTCGTCCGTAGGACCTGCAGTACTTGCCTGACATGCACCTCATGTGTTTTCAGATCAGCCGAATAAATTAAGATATCATCTAGGTATATGACTACAAACCTGCCGATGAGATGACTAAAAATATCATTAACGAAATGTTGGAAGACAGCGGGGGCATTGGTCAGACCGAAAGGCATAACTAGATTTTCATAATGCCCCTCAGGGGTGTTAAAAGCTGTCTTCCACTCATCCCCTTCCCTGATACGAATCAGATTGTAGGCCCCCCTAAGATCAAGTTTGGAGAACCACCTAGCACCCGCAATCTGATTAAAAAGGTCAGGAATGAGAGGAAGAGGGTATGGGTCTCGGATGGTTATCTGGTTTAGCTCACGGAAATCTAGGCAAGGACGCAGGCCCCCATCTTTCTTTTTAACAAAGAAAAACCCTGCAGCCACGGGTGAAGAAGAGGGTCTGATGTGTCCCTTAGCCAGACTCTCGGAGATATAATCTTTCATGGCTTGTCTCTCGGGACCCGAAAGATTATACAACCTGGACTTGGGTAATTTTGCACCGGGAATCAGGTTAACCGGGCAATCATAAGGACGATGAGGTGGTAGCTTCTGACAACCCTTTTCAGAAAAAACGTCCTCAAAGTCCGAAATAAATGTAGGTAGGGAAGCTATGGAGGCGATTAAGCAATCGTTATTTAAGCAATTCTCTCTGCAATGCTCACTCCACTCCAATATCTCCCTGGCCTGCCAATCCACCACTGGATTGTGCGCTACCAACCAGGGGAGACCCAATACCACAGGAGAGTGAAGGCCCTCCAGAACGTAACATGAAAGACACTCATTATGGTGGTCCCCTACCCGAAGGTGTAAATTATGAACAATGTGGGTGAGGTTTCTCTGAGACAGAGGAGCCGAATCTATAGCGAATACGGGAATAGGTCTCTGCAGCGTGCAGAGAGACAAACCCATAGTGCGGGCAAAATGGGCATCAATCAAATTTACCCCTGCTCCACTGTCTAGAAAAAAAGAAATAGACTCCGTCTTAACACCAAAAACAATAACCGCTGGTAACAAAAATTGAGATGTTCGTATGGAGGAAACGTATACCCCCCGGCTGACATCCTCCGCACAGCCTGGGGTTAGTAGTTTTCCGACGGTCTTTTGTTTTTGAGAAAAGAGGGACAGACATTAATGAAATGACCCTTCCCCCCACAGAAAAAACAAGCCCCCCCCCCTGCGGCGAACCTCAGGAGGACGGACCTGACGAGAAGTTCCGCCTAGCTGCATAGGCTCATCTAAGTCAGTACAGACTAATTGTTGTTTGGGAGAGGTAACCAATTGCTCAGGAATTTTCGATCTCTCCCTAAGACGCCTATCTATTCTGATAGAGAGGGACATAACAGCATCAAGGGAAAGGGGGGTCTCATACAGCGCCAGTGCATCCTTAACCCTTTCAGATAACCCAGAGCAGAACTGACTCCTGAGAGCCGGGTCGTTCCACTGAGTATCCGTAGCCCACCTACGGAACTCAGAGCAATATTCCTCTGCTGACCGATCTCCCTGTAGGAGTCTCCGTAACTTCGACTCAGCCAGGGCGACTCGGTCAGGGTCATCATATATGAGACCCAAAGCCCCAAAAAATCCCTCCACTGACCGGAGAGCCTGGGAACCAGGGGGTAACGAGAACGCCCAGGATTGTGGGTCCCCCTGAAGCAGGGAAATGACAATCCCTACCCGCTGTTCTTCATTACCTGAGGAGTAAGGGCGCAACTTAAAGTATAATTTGCAGGCCTCGCGGAACGTCGCAAATTTGTCCCTTCCCCCAGAAAATCTGTCAGGAAGAACAACCTTGGGTTCTGTAACTACCTGGTTACCCATAGCAACCGCTGGGGGTGCGGTCAGCTGCATTTGCTGCAGTTGTTGGAGGACAGACGACTTCAATCCTGCCACCTCCAAAGACAGGCCTTGAAGCTGTTTTGCCAAGGCAGCAATAGGATCCATATTGGATTCTAAGTAGAGAAAAAAAAACAACAAAAAATTTTTTTTTATTTATTTTTCTCAAAAAGTAATGGCCAGTTATAATATCACGGTCGGCGTGACTATCACATACGTGACGCAGAGGGAGGGAACAAGGAAGGCCCTGCCCAAGTGAGAGGGAAGGTGGTGACCCCTGACTCACCTAGCGGCTGGCACCTGGCTGCCCTGACGTCCCTAGACGGGTTCCTCACCCGTACGCCGATCACGTGCCTAAAGCCCTGGCTTTCCCTAAGCTGAGCCCTAGATAGTGAACAGGGCGGTGGGAACACTAGTCTGCACCACTAGCTCTAAAGGAAAACACCAAGGGAAGGACAGACAATACAAACTCAACATATAATCCCAGGTGGGCGACAACAGGAGACAACAAGAAGCCCAACAGGGATCCGGAGGGTAGCACTCTGGAACGACAACCAGGATTCACAACTCCAGTGGGTCAGTATAGATGTCCAGGCAGGAAGCTCTATAACTGGCAACTAGAGAAGTGTGAGGGGAGAATATAAGGAGGTTGGGAGTGGCAGACAAGAAACAGCTGAGGAGGAGAAGCTACGGATCCCTGATTGAGACAAAAAGGATAGCAAGGCAAACACAGAAAACAATCACTAAGAAACAACGTGATCTTTAGATATAGAGCGCGCAGCCACCCGCTGCGACCTCCTGACCCCGGGTATAACGGAGTCAGACGTGGCTCTTGATACCCTCGTGACAGATACCATACCTTTTATAGATTTTTGGACCCAAGAGAATGGGAAGGTGACCATCTGTCTAATCAAAGTTCTGTGCTAATACAGAAGTTCCTTTACACCTCTGTGCCTACCCTACCTGCTATAAGAATCTATAAGCAGGATTCAGCCCAGTATTCCAGTGCAGCTTGAAGCAATCATGCTCAGAGACTAGGCTTCCTCCTTGCTGACTTTTGCTGATACAATCCAATCCTTCCCAACATTGCTAATTCATTGAAAAATATCAAAATAGCAGCCTCCAGAAAATCAATATGGCGCTTTTGTGCAGACTGGTATATTGTCCAGCATATATTGGCAAGCCTAGAACACACAACCCCTCTTACCTGTTTCTGACTTTATTGCCATTTGAGCTTCCAGAGATCCCCGCTACACTGCCACCAACGATGTTGAGCCTTTTCTGGTTGCTGCTTTTTGGCCACTGTAATGCAGGTTCAGATCGGTTTTGCATCTGCTCCTCACCACCTCCCATGGGATATCATACCTTTTATAGATTTTTGGACCAGGGAGAAAGAGAAGGCGCCTGTCTGTCCAAAAAATGTTCTTTGCTAACACAGAGGGTCTTAGCACCTCTGTATTTGCCCTGTCTGCTCCAGGAATCCATTAGCAGGTTCCAGCCAAGTATTCCAGTGCAGCTTCAAGCAACCAGGAGCAGACATAAATATGATGGCCAATTTCAGACCGATTACCAACATCCACCTAATAGCTAAAATCATGGAGATAGCAGTGGCAAGCCAACTCCAGCTGCACGTAGAACAGCATCGACTTCTAGATGAACATCAGTCGGGCTTCAGGCCAACACACAGCACGGAATCAGCCCTGGTCAGCCTTTGGGATGAAGCCCTAGGGGTCGCTGACGAGGGAGGGGGGACTTGGCTGGTTCTCCTAGACATGTCGGCAGCCTTCGACACTATCAGCCATTCCATCCTCCTAAATAGATTAAAAGCTGACATTGGAGTAGATAACCACGGACTTGCCTGGTTTGACTCTTTCCTGAAAAACAGAGCTCAGAGAGTCAAACTGGGCTCATTCTTTTCCTCAGTCGAGAAGGTGGAGTGGGGAGTCCCTCAGGGATCTCCCCTCTCGCCATTACTCTTCAACATTTATGTCCGACCTCTGCTCGCCATTCTGAAGGAGTATAACATCAGCTATGAGTCTTATGCGGACGATACACAGATCCTTTTGAGAGTATCGAAATCCGCTGATGACTATAAACTCATGCAAGAAGGACTAAATAAGGCCAGGAACTGGCTAGCACATAACCACCTCAAACTCAACCCGACCAAGACTGAGCTTATTGCACTACATAAAACACCTGAGGCTGCCGCCCTGTCTATCTTTGGGGAAAACGTTGCCATCGCCACACAAGGAAAGAGTCTGGGGATAATTTTGGATCAAGAAATGAGCCTCCGTCCCCAGATTAAAGAAGTAATACGGAAAGCAAACTTCGCCCTATTCCCTCTAAAAAAAGCCCTACCGTTTCTCCCCAAAACATGCAGACAGGTCGTGGTGGGAGCGCTAGTCAACTCCCACCTGGACTACGGCAATGCAATGTATGCGGGGCTACCAGAGAAAGATCTGAGAGCTCTGCAACTCTGTCAAAACAGAGCCATCCGGCTCATCAAGAAACTAGACTGGACAGACTCTGTTACAAAAGCACGCAGGGAACTCCACTGGCTCCCAGTGAAAGAGAGAGTGCAGTTTAAGCTGTGCTGCTTAACACACAAAGCCCTCCACAAAACAGGCCCCATCTATCTGCAAAAAAAGATAACACGGTACCATCCGCCTAGAGAACTAAGATCCACCTCAGCCTCCCTTCTGTCGGTGCCAAGAATCTGCCTCAAGACAAGGGGGGACAGACGTTTCTCAGCATTAGACCCCAAGATCTGGAACTCCCTCCCAGAACATATCAGAACAACATCAGATTACCTGGAATTTAGGAAGCTGGTTAAGACCTGGCTATTTGTGTAGGATGACGTAGGGGCTCACAAATATAGCCGTCCACAAGCGCTTCGATCGGATTGAGTTCCTCTAGAGCGCTATACAAGGACTTAGTAACATAACATAACATAACAATCATGCTCATAGACTTGGATATCTCCCTGCTGACCTCTGCTGTTGCAATCCATACCCTTCCAAACATTGCTAATTCATTGAATTGACAGTTCTGTTTCAATGAAAATCAAAATGGCATCCTCCCTGAAAATTTAAATAGATGGAACTCTGAGAGTGTCACAATGGAACCTCTAAGCATACATGGATGATGACATCACAATTGGCCCTTTCTGTTTTCCTCCTTGGCAGCAGCCATGATACTTCATTCTTCATTCAGGTGTGGATCTGTACACATCAACAGGTAAGGGTGCATATACTGTATGTGTTTGTCATCCGAGGATTCCAGTATATGGAAAGATTTGTTTGATGGAAAAAGTTTTTTGTGTGCAGATTGGAATATTGTCTAGAGTATTTGAGCAAGCCCAGACCTCATAAGCCTTCTTACCTGTAACCTGACGGTATGGCCATTTGAACTTCTAGCATTTCCCTCTGTATGGCCACCGACAGTGATGAGCCTTTTCTGGTTATTGCTTTTTGTCCACTGCAATGCAGGTTCAGATCAGTTTAGCCTCTGCACCTCCCATGGGATACTATACCTTTTATAGATTTTTGGATCAGGGAGAATGTCAGGGGCCCCCCAGAGCAAATAGCTTGGGGGACACATGGTGACCTAGTCGCTGTCATGTTAAATTATAATGGTTTGGTCCATATGGCTATGTATTCTATATGGCCGGTTTGGTGTCTCCCCCCTTTTTTGTGTGTTCCCACCCTCTTGTGTTTCAGTGGTACTTACCGGCTTGGTCATCTGGAGGTCAACTGTGCTTGGCACGAGTGGTCAATTCTGGTCCTGTCCAGTTCTGAGGCGGGAAGATTCTGTTTGTGATTGGTCCAGGAGGTAAACGGCGGGAAAATTCTCCTTTTTATTGGAGTGTTCCGCTGGGGTCAGTGCCTGTGAAGAAGAAAAGAAGACCTGGATCAGCGCGGGAGGACCTTGCAATGGAAGACCTACTGAAGGAGCTGATTTTGCGGGCTGAAGCTGAAGGCGGTGAACAGTGGCTGCGGTCGTGTCTGGAGCGCCCTCATATAGCAGCGGAGGAGTTAGAAGAAGGGGCACAAGCTCAGAGGTCCAGTCCTGTCAGCGAAGCTGGGGAGATGGCACACGAGGAGGATCGCAGCGTGAAGTCGGCAAAACGCCTCAGACGGGCTAGGGAAGTATATTCTCCCCTTTCAGGTGCCAGCAGCAGGAAGAAGAGCAGCGGAGGACGTGTGCTAGTGTCCAGAGCCAGGGGCCGTTCCGGTGAGGCGCTTCCCCGTCCTGTATCTGCCGGGGATCGCTTCTGTCAGCAGAGAGCGTGGTCCTGGTGTCAGAGCTGAGAAGCAGCGGTAGCAGGCAGAGGGATCCTGAGCTGGCCGAACAGCTGCAACAACACTCAGTCGGTGGGTTACCCAGATTTGATAAAAGTTTAGGTGTAGTGGAAACATCTGTTAGGGAAGTTATTCCTTGTGAGGTTTCACCGTTAGGTTACCATCTGCCTTCCGGTATTAAAGAGCACATTTGGCGTTTGGAATTTATCGACATTCTGTCGTTATTACCATCCGCCAAAGATTGTTTAAAAGTTTATAAGAAGGAAGATAAGGATGAGGATAGGAAGCGCAGTGTGCCTAGGTCAATTAATAATTGGTTACAAGGTTAGTGCATTTATGCGTCAGTATCAGGTGAGCGGTTTCCTGAGAAATGTAGTAGTTTATTTCAGTATCTAGATATTGTACTGGAGGCATACCGCAATTTTGACGGGATGGCTTGGTACAATTATGATGAAATGTTTAGACAAAAATTGGCGGTTCATCCGTCATTAAGTTTTGGGGTTAAGGATGTCGGTCTTTGGATAAATTTAATGATCCCGCAGAGGAGCACTCATGCTAAACCAGCTAATTTTCAAGGTCAGTTAAGAAAAGGAGTTTGCTTCGCGTTTAATGAATCGGTCTGCAAATGGCAGACAAGCAGTAGGTATAGGCATGAGTGCTCCTTTTGCGGTAGATCACATTCAATGTCCCGCTGTTTCAAAAGGAATAGCCAAAACTCACAGCAGCAGCTCAGTGTACGGGAGCAGCTTTCAAAATGCCTTGAGTCCAGTGAAGCTGGAAAAAATGCTCCCTTGGTTAGAAATATATCCAAACAGGGAGATAGCTGAGTTACTTTTTAAGGGTTTTAAATTCAGTTTTGATGTGCCAGCTTTTAAAGGGACAGGCTGTCAGTGGATGGAGAATTTGAAGTCAGTTCAGCAGTTCAAGGAGGTAGTTGCGTAGAAAATAAAAAAAGAGTTAGATGGTGGTAGGATCGCTGGCCCTTTTGATTGCCCTCCTTTTGTTAATTTTCATTTGTCTCCCTTGGGTATTGTTTCCAAAAAGGATTCTGGTGATTTCAGGTTGACACATCATCTGTCATACCCAGATAAGAGTTCCCTTAATGACCAGGTGGACAAATCTGAAGCCTCGGTAGAATACGCTTCGTTTGATCAGGCGTTGGTTTTGTTACTTCAGTTTGGGCAGGGTGCTTTATTGGCCAAGGCCGATATTAAATCAGCTTTCAGATTGTTGCCAGTGAATCCTAATGGTTTTAACTCTTTAGGTTTTCAATTTGAAGGGAAGTTTTATTTTGACCGCTGTTTGCCTATGGGTTTCTCAAAATCTTGTAGTTATTTAGAATCATTTGCTAGTTTCCTGCAGTGGGTTATTGATTTTGAGTAGTCAGGAAGAGGGATTTGGCATTACTTAGATGATTTCTTGTTTGTAGGTAGTTCAGGGTCAGATATGTGTTTTCAATTGTTAGTTAAGTTTGAAGAGTGTTCTCGTTTGTTTGGTATTCCAATAGCGTTAGAAAAGACAGTTTTACCTTGTGATTCTTTGGAATTTTTGGGTATAGTTATTGATTCTTCTAAAATGGAGTTTAGGTTGCCTGAAAATAAATTGAATAAGATGCATGTGTTGTTAGTGGTTATGTTGACCAGAAAGAAATCAACTTTGAAGGAGATGCATTCACTGCTTGGGCAGTTGAATTTCGCTTGTAGGGTGATTCCGTTGGGTAGAGTATTTTCTAAAAGATTTTATTTTGCAACAAGTGGTTTAAAATCACCTTTTTCTCATATTCGTTTGACAAAGGAATTAAAAGACGATTTTGGTGTTTGGCTGGAATTCCTGAGTAGTTACAATGGTCATACGTGTTGGCAGTTTGAATTCTGTGATAGTGATAGCCTATTATGATTTACGAACGCTGCAGGTGGTTTTGGGTATGGAGCATTTTTTAACAATAAATGGTCAGCCGAGAAGTGGCCTATAGCTTGGGTACAGAATGGCGTCACTAAAAACATTGTGTTATTAGAATTATTTCCGTTATTAGTTGCTTTAGTTATCTAGGGATCTTGCTTTATGAATAGGAGAATTCTGTTACTGTCAGATAATAAGGGTGTGGTATTTGCGGTCAACTCCCTTTCTTCAAAAAGTGATTTAGTGGTAAAGGCATATAGTTTTGTGCTGTTTAAAATTGAACGTATGGGTCAAGGGGAAATATATACCTGGAAAAAGTAATGACATTGCTGATTCTTTATCACGTTTGCAGTGGGAGATATTTCGGAGTTTGGCACCCAACGCAGAGTCGGAAGGGACGCCATGTCCAGGACATCTTTGGAATGTCATTTGGGACTAATAATTAATAATATTAGGAAGTCTGTTGCTGTAAGAACATGGGCTAGTTATACAGCCGCATGGAAAGATTGGCAGTTTTTCTGTAGTTCTGTTGGAGCTGACCTGCAAGATGATGATTTCAGTTTAATCCTTCTTTTTGTCTTTGATTTAATTCAGAAAGGTTTAGCAGTCTTCTCTATACACAAAAAATTTGCGGGTATCTCTTTCTTTTTTAAACTTTTGGTAAAGAAACCAGTGACTAATCATTTTGTTGTCAAGCAAATGTTGAAAGGCTATGGTAAGCATTTTGTCAGTGGAGATCTCCATTGATATACTACAACATCTATGGGTTGTTTTGGATAAGATTTGTTTCAATAATTTTGAGAATTGTCTTTTCAGATCAGTTTTTGATTTGGCATTTTTTGGGGCTCTACGGATAAGTGAGTTGGTTTCTGGAAGTCGTTTTTCACCGTCTGGTTTATTTGAGGACATAATAGTTGAGGATGGTTCTGTGGTTGTGAGGATAAGGAGGTCAAAAACAGATCAACTGGGTAGAGGTTGTTCATTAAGACTTTTTAACTTTATCGGTTCATCTGTTTGTCCTGTTGAGAACATTATTCGTTGGGTAGAGATTAGGCCAAAGGTTGGAGGCGTTTTATTTTTGCACAAATTTTTTTTTTCAGTGTCTAAGTATCAATTAAATTCGGTTTTTAAGAAGTGTTTGTTGAAATTA
The DNA here is from genome assembly GCF_905171765.1 of Bufo bufo. NCBI lineage: Eukaryota > Metazoa > Chordata > Amphibia > Anura > Bufonidae > Bufo > Bufo bufo. The sequence goes on along the minus strand of NC_053392.1, from coordinate 131,072,338 downwards.
GGTTTAGGGAGTTTTTGTTTTTCGTCTCATTCTTTCAGGATCGGAGCTGCAACAGAAGCAGCTAGGTTGGGATTGAATTATGCATTGGCTAAAAAGATCGGACGGTGGGAATCAAATCGATTTAGATTATATGTTAGACCTGAGTTGCGAATTACGAATTAATTTCTTCTCTTTAGATCCTATGGTTATATGGATCGTGGGCCACTCCTTCATTTACTGGGCTCAGAAGCGAGCTGGCTCAAGATGCTATACTGAGAATTTAGGTTTTGATTGTGAAATGTTTAATGTTTTTTGGCATGGAGTCAGAGGCTTAAAATGGAGGAATTTGCTTAATGAAATACATAGATTGAATGCTATTTGGCCCTCACCAGATCTTTTAATTCTTCATGTAGGGGGCAACGACATAGGAAAAATAAAAACCTTGGATTTTTTATTTGAAATGAAGTGAGATGTAGGGATCTTGCGCTGCATTTTTCCAAATTCATTTTTAATCTTCACGGAAATTAGTCCTAGATTGGTATGGGCCAATAGGCATTGTTTTTTTCTTGACAGAATTAGGAGGAGAGTCAATCGGGCAATGTTTAAATTCATGCCTTTGCTTGGTGGATTCTCTTACCGTCATACTGATCTAGAGGGTTTTACAGTTGGTTTATACAGAAATGACAATGTGCATCTATCAGATGTAGGTCTGGATATCTTTAAAGGGATTCTGTCACCAGTTTTTTACCCCCCCATTTAAAAATATGGTTATGTTCATGGAGCACTAGCGATTCCTAATGTGGTCTTATAACCGAAATCTGTAGGCTCATTTTGTCTAAAAAACATTATAACTAACCTGTCATTCATCTCACAAAGGTGCCCAAGGGGATGCTCATGTCTTCCAGATGCTGCCCGCACCCCCACGCCGTTCGTGCCCAGCTCATCCTTTGCTGTCATCAGCGCCGCCTCAGAATCCTTTGCTACGCCTCCGGCTCTCCCTCACTCCCCCCTCCTTTTTCTCTAACATCCCGTGCGTGCGCACAGGCCTGTGCCTGATGCGCACGTGCGGACTTCTCCGTTCGGCTTCATGGAGCGAAGTGCGCATGCGCCGACACTTCGCTCAACCTCCCGATGACCTGAACACTGGCGCCAGCCTGTCAGAGGCCTGTGCGCACGCGTGGGATGTTAGAGAAGAAGGAGGGGGGAGTGAGGGAGAGCCGGAGGCGTAGCAAAGGATTCTGAGGCGGCGCTGATGACAGCAAAGGAGGAGCTGGGCACGAACGGCGGCGGGTGCGGGCGGCATCTGGAAGACATGAGCATCCCTTGGGCACCTTTATGAGATGAATGACAGGTTAGTTATAACGTTTTTTAGACAAAATGAGCCTACAGATTTTGGTTATAAGACCACATTAGGAATCGCTAGAGCTCCATGAACATAACCATATTTTTAAATGGGGGGGTAAAAAACTGGTGACAGAATCCCTTTATCAATGGTCTCAAAAACATGATTGAGCAATGGCTGCGGTGTTTTGGGGGGCCACTCCTCTTTGAGTTGTGGCGTGTGGGAGTTTGTCACCCAGCTAATGCTGGGTGGACTGGTAGTTATGGTTTGCTGGAAGTTTAATTGGTGATTTTATATGGGATGAATTTTAATTGATTAATTTATGCTAATTATTTATTATGGCAATTTATTATGGTAATTTCTTTATTTATTATAAGGTTATCCTTAATAAACATCGCGGCCATTTATTTCCACATTGATTGTGTCTGTGTGTTTATTTTATTAAGGTTGGGTTAATGACTATGTGACTTGGGCCTCCATGGGAAGGTGACTGTCTGTCCAATCAAAGTTCTGTGCTAGTACCGAATGTCCTTTATACCTCTGCACCTACCCTACCTGCTATAAGAATCTATAAGCAGGATCCAGCCCAGTATTCCGGTGTAGCTTCAAGCAATAATGTTCAATTATAAGCTCTGTTTAACTGCAAATCAAAATGGCAGCCTCCAGAAAATCAATATGGCAGCCCACATAAAATTTCAATGGACAGAACACAAAGCGTGTCATAATGGAACCCCTCTGCATACATGGTTGATGATATCACAATGTTCTCTTGCTTGTTCCCTCCCTGGTAGCAGCCACAATGTTTTATTCTTTAGTCAGGTGTGGATCCGTGCACATCAACAGGTAAGGGTAATTTATGTGTGTGTCAACTTCTGTGCAGACTGGTATACTGCCCAGCATATTTTGGCAAGCCAAGAACACACAACTCTTCTTACCTGTTTCTGACAGTATAGCCATTTGAACAACCAGAGTTCCCCTCTGCATGGCCACCGACGGTGTAGAGTCTTTTCTGGTTGTTGCTTTTTGGCCACTTCAATGCAAGTTTAGATCAGTTTAGATCTGCCCCTCACCATTTCCCATGGGATACCATACTTTTTACAGATTTTTCAGAATGAGTCAGTGCCTGTCTGTTTAATCAACATTTAATCAATGTACTGAATGTCCTTAGCACCTCTGCACCTGCCCTACCTGCTCCAGGAATCCATAGATCTTCAAACAGATGGCCTATATGTTATGTAAATTCTGGTGGGAGCTGACGCAATAAGCCATCTCCACAAGCAGCAATGTCTGTAGCCTTTAATGTGCATTATCTGTGCAATTACGCACAGTTCCTTGTCATCCTAAGCAGACTGCAGATGAATGCTTTCATTTTCCTCTGAGTTTGGTACTTGTCCTCAGCATGTAATGATGGAGGACCCCTTGTAGTTGGCCTCACACTGCACAGACCTATGCAACTGTGTCTGCCTAGATCAGAGTCACTGGCTAATGCAATCAGACTACACAGCTCCTTCCCCAAAGGTGGCATTTGCAGCCTCCTGCTGAGTAGGGCACCATAGCTAAGCTGTTTTCCCAGGTCAGCTCTTGGAATCAATCAAACAATGGAAAGTGTATTAATCCTAAATTGTAAACATTAAACTTTTTTTTAACAGTGATTTACTGGGTCACTGCACATATGCCTCCTTGAAGAGACATGTTGTTAAAGCTTGCTTAAAACTAGGAACATTAGTAGCAAAAGTAGTGGTGTGGGAGAGTGAGTACCACAGAAAAGGTGCAGCTTGGGAGAAGTCCTGCAGACAGGAGTAATTTCCAACCAGTGTACACTGTAATATGACTATATTAGTATTAGTGTCTGCTGTCTATTATCACTCAGTCACTAAGGAACATCACACAGAATGTATTTTTCATATATTCTGTTTAACCCCTTCTAGCCTGGGCCAGTTTTCACCCTTCTGCCCAGGCCATTTTTTGCAAATCTGACATGTTATTTATCCAAGCCATTCTGAAACTATTTTCTCGTGACACATTGTACTTCATGATAGTCCTAAATTTGAGTCAATATATTTCACCTTTATTTATGAAAAAATCCCAAATTTACCAAAAATTTTGAAAAATTCGCAATTTTCTAAATTTCTAAATTTCTATTTCTCTGCTTTTAAAACAGAGTGATACCTCATAAAATATTTATTACTTAACATTCCCCATATGTCTACTTTATGTTGGCATCATTTTGTAAATGTCATTTTTATCTTTTTAGAACGTTAGAAGGCTTAGAATTTTAGAAGCAATTCTTAAAATTTTTAAGAAAATTTCCAAAGCCCACTTTTTAAGAACCAGTTCAGGTCTGAAGTCACTTTGTGGGGCTTACATAGTGGAAACCCCCATAAATGACCACATTGTAGAAACTACACCCTTCAAGTTACTCAAAACTGATTTTACAAACTTTGTTTACCCTTTAGGTGTTCCACAAGAATTCAAGGAAAATGGAGATGACATTTCTAAATTTCACTTTTTTGGCAGATTTTCCATTTTAATCCATTCTTTTTCTTTAACACATCAATGGTTAACAGCCAAACAAAACTCAATATTTATTACCCTGGTTCCACACATGTGGTCGTAAACTGATGTAAGGGCACACGACAGGGCGCAGAAGAAAAGGAGCGCCATATGGTTTTTGGAAGGCAGATTTTGCTGAACTGGTTTTAGATACCATGTCCCATTTAAAGCCCCCCTGATGCACCCCTACAGTAGAAACTCCCAAAAAGTGACCCCATTTTGGAAACTAGGGGATAAGATGCCAGTTTTATTGGTACTATTTTGGGGTACATATGATTTTTAATTGCTCTATATTATGTTTTTTTTGAGGCAAGGGAACCCAAAAATGGCTGTTTTGGCACCGTTTTAATTTTTTACATTCATCTGACAGGGTATATCCTGTGCTATTTTTATAGAGCAGGTTTTTACGGATGCAATGATATCAAATATGTCTACTTTCTTTGTTTGTTTCAGTTCTACATAATAAAGCATTTTTGAAAAAAATAATTTGTTTTTGTGTCTCCATTTTCTAAACACCTTATTTTTTTTATTTTTCTGCCGATCGTCTTGTGCAGGGGCTTGTTTTTTGCAGGAAGAGTTGAAGTTTTTTTTATTGGTACCATTTTTGGGTACATATGATTTTTTGATCATTTATTATTACACTTTATGGGGCAAGGTGACCAAACAATTGGTGGTTTTGGCACAGTTTTTATTTATTTATTTTTACAGCGTTCACCTGAGGGGTTAGGTCATGTGAAATTTTAATAGAGCAGATCGTTACGGACGTGGCAATACCTAATATGTATACTTTTTATTGTTTATTTAAGTTTTACACAATAATAGCATTTTTAAAACCCCAAAAACTATGTTTTAGTGTCTCCATAGTCTGAGAGCCATAGCTTTTTTATTTTTTGACCGATTGTCTTAGGTAGGGTCTAATTTTTTTCAGCATGAGGTGACGGTTTTATTGGTACTATTTTGGGGGGCATATGCCTTTTTGATCGCTTGGTGTTGTACTTTATGTGATGTTAAGTGAAAAAAATAGCTTTTTTTGGCACAGTTTTTATTTTTATTTTTTTCGTTGTTTACCTGAGGGGTTATGTCATGCAAAATTTTTATAGTTTTATAGCTAATATGTATACTTTTTTTATTTATTTCACTCATAAACACAATAATAGCATATTTGAAACAAAAAAATTATGTTTTAGTGTTTCCATGTTCTGAGAGCTATAGTTTTTTTTTATTTTTTTAACAATATTTTTATGTAGGGGCTCATTTTTTGCAGGATGAGGTGACGGTTTTATTGGTACCATTTTGTGTTATATACGCTCTTTTGATTGCTTAGTGTTGCACTTTTTGTGATGTAAGCTTACAAAAATGGCTTTTTTTCACATTTTTTTTAATGGTGTTTATTGGAGGGGGTGGATCATGTGATATATTTATATAGCCAATTGTTACGGACGCGGTGATACCTAATATGTGTGTTTTCTTCTTTTTTTTCTGTTTTTTATTATAAAATCAGGGGAAAGGTTGCCTCAAAGGAGGAGCCTGGGGCTGGATCTCCTCGGCCCCAGTAGAAGGCAGGTCCCGATGCCGTGCAATCAGGCTGCTTTGTAACCCATCGGGTCCCTGCCACAGCAGCGCGGGGACCCGATGGGCTCCCTCACCCGTCACAAACCCCTTCTATGCCGCGGTCAGCTGAACATAACCCCTCATTTGGCTGATATTTTGCAAGATAAGCATTACAACACTGTATTGTTTCTTCCTATTCTTGAATTTGCGATCTCTGTAGTTTCAGTTTTCTGAGATTGCCCAAACCATAAGTGACCTTAATTATAATGAAGCCAAATAGATACAAATAATAATTTTTATAGCGCCATTACATTCTGCAGCACTGTACAGTTCAGAGGACCATGTACAAACAAAATCAGACATTTTAACAGAGTAACTAATGAATTAAAAATTCAAACAGCAAGAGTGAGGACCCTGCTCGGAAGAGCTTACAATCTTTGACTGGTGCATGGAGTGGGGTTGAGGGGATAGTGTTGGATGAAGATATCAGGTTTTGTGAAATAATGTAAAAAATGTTTTAATGGCGAAGAGTTAGATAAGGGATATGATAGGCGAGCCTAAATAGATGTGTTTTCAGGGCACACTAAAACTGTGGATATTTGTAATTAAAGGGATTCTCTGAGATCGGGGAATCCCTTTTCCTATGGTGCAGGGGTTGAAAAATAAAGATATCAGTCTCCACTGGTCTGGTTCCAGCACAGAGCTCCCTTCTCCTCCGCCTTAAGTCATAGCTGGACCGGAAGTGTGATGTGCCATCTACTCATATGAAGCGTCCGCACATGCGGCGAGGGTCCTTTAAGATGTGATTAATGAAATTTTTAGTGATGCCAGTTGTATTTCAGCAACAAAGGACTATGTAGTCCCCCTATGTAGAAGGTGATGGTGGAACCCAGGTGTTGGAATGCCAGAGTGGTATGAGGGTGGCCTAAGATGTCCCTCTAGGTGCAGCTGTGTACTTGTCACGGTGCTCCTACCTGATTATCCTCCAACCGAAGGCGTAGTCGTCCAAAGCAGAGCAAATAGGGTTAATAGTTGAGGGATTGGTAGAATAAATTGAGTCCAGACTTGTATTGAAGTTGAAACAGCTTTACTTGGCATAAACGTTCATCAGGAAACAATCTTCCAACTTTATCTTGGTTATCAGCATGTTTTTGGCATTAATTCTGGCAGGCAAACACATTCGGCTCTGCTACATCTGTCACTTTCTCTAGCTCTGCTGTTCTGTCAGGATTAAATAGAAACTTTTCCTTTCTGCTGTAGGCTGCAACTTAGCTTTCTGTAGTCTATGTCTTTCTCCTAATCTGTATCTTTCTGTTTATCTTTATCTAGGGAATCTTGCTCTGGAGGCATTCAGCTTTGGCCTCTGAGTCCAACAGAGCAGACAGGCTCTGCTGGCTGGAACACAGCCTTCCCCTTGCAGGGGTGCTATGAGACTTACTTCTGCAGGCTCGTCCAGCAGGGAGGAGGGCCTGCTGCTTCCCTTTGCAGGGGGTAAGCTACTCTGACCTTTAATAACATTGAACTCCTCCCTGTCTAGAGAGAGGGCTGGAATGGAAGAAGGGTTCCATTCCAGCTAACACAGCTCTGCCAGAGGTGCCACAATCTGCTGGTGAACCAGGCACATTAAATTTGAACATAAACAGATGCATAGGAAAGCAATGCACATTTATAAAAGACTTGCAATAATTACGTATGGTGACATTACATTAACCATAGGAAACAGTGATGGGAAAAAAGAGTGATAATGCCCCCTAGCAGGATGTTACACATACATCTCTGCTGCCACCCAATCGGTGTCGGGGACATGTTCAGGCACGGCACAAGACTGCTGCTACTGAGGCCAATGATTTTTCGGCAACAATGGCATGTGTGTAAATGGCATGCCACACTTACAGGCAAGCAGGGAAGGGAAGCAAAGAAAAAGGGAGCCCGGCTATGGAACCGGAGCATCAGTGATAGATGGGTCTTTTTCTAACCCCTGCACTCTGCCTTTCCACATGAAAAGGGGTTCCTGATCTCTGAGAAACCCTTTAAGGAGCTTGTCTGGGACAGCCCACCGCAGAGAGCTGTTTCAGTTGAGAAAAAAGTCTTAAAGATGGGAGTGGTAGGTTTTTATTATGGAGGATGTAGCACAGGTAGGATGGTAGACAGAGATGATGGAGGAGATTTAAAGAGGTGCAGCTCCATAGAGAGCTTTGCGGGTGTGGGTGAGAAGTTTAAATTGTATTCTGTACTGTATGGGCAACCAGTGCAATGACTGGCACAGGGTGGAGGCATCTGTGTAGCAGTTAGACAGATAGATGAGCCAGGCTACTGCATTCAGGATAGATTGGAGAGGGGAGAGTTTAGAGGGTAAGAACAATTATTAATGAGTTACAGTAATCAAGGCAAGAACGGATCATGGCAGCCATGAAAGTTTTTGCTGTTTCTGCAGTGAGCCCGGGAGAAGCCAGAGCGGAGGATGGGAATGGTAGTGACTCTGTGGCTGTAGCAGTGATTCATGGTGGCCTTTAGAAATGAGTACATTTTTCAAAAATTCGATTCGGACATTTCGCTGAATTTTGTCCAAGAAATTAGCTTTGTTCCGAATTAATTTGATGCAAAGCGCATTAAATCAGCTATATCCTTGCCTGCAGGGAGAATGTATCTTGGTGTACATGACTGTGCATTGCAGCAACATGCACAGCTAGCCCTTACTAGTAGTGAAACTGTGTTACTGTGCATAAGTATGACAGGGAAGTCACATACAGTATATGAACTTATGCATCATCGTGCAGGCCACCAACAGTCCTAGCTAATCCCTAGCTATACCAAAAGAAAAGCATACAGCAGCCTTTAGTAATGGAAAACAAAGCACTGTGCTCCTCTGCAGGAGCTGTGTTCCAATGACTCTTTAGTGGAACAAAAGAAGAACATGGAGGCAGGAGACAGGTGCAGATCTTTTCATGACACCTTATCTGAGAGAAGGATTGGCTCCTGATTTTTGCTTACCATACAGTAACTGCTGGAATTAACTAGTGATGAGCGGCAGGGGCAATATTCGAATTTGTGATATCTTCCAAATATTTGGGCGAATATTTGTCATATATTTGAATTATAGAATTTGCGATTATTTTCTTAATAGCGAAAATCAGCAATGTAATATGCGTGTATTGCGTGCGCAATACAGATGTGGGTCAATATTGCTACATTTTTCAAGCTACTAGAAGTTTCCTGAGACTGGAGAAAATGGTTGGCACTGCAGAACATTACAATAGCTTTATAGAGTGCTCCAATATATTTGAGATTGCGCAAATCGGCAATTAATGATGCGCATATTTTTGCGCAATAGGTGCAACTTCACATTCTAGCAGGTCTGACTAAATATTACTGATTGGTGCAATAAGTGTTGTTGTGAACTTGTGACATCACAGCACTATAGAAACATAGAAACATAGAAACATAGAATGTGTCGGCAGATAAGAACCATTTGGCCCATCTAGTCTGCCCAATATACTGAATACTATGGATAGCCCCCGGCCCTATCTTATATGAAGGATGGCCTTATGCCTATCCCATGCATGCTTAAACCCCTTCACTGTATTTGCAGCTACCACTTCTGCAGGAAGGCTATTCCATGCATCCACTACTCTCTCAGTAAAGTAATACTTCCTTATATTACTTTTAAACCTTTGCCCCTCTAATTTAAAACTGTGTCCTCTTGTGGTAGTTTTTCTTCTTTTAAATATGCTCTCTTCCTTTACCGAGTTGATTCCCTTTATGTATTTAAAAGTTTCTATCATATCCCCTCTGTCTCTTCTTTCTTCCAAGCTATACATATTAAGGTCCTTTAACCTTTCCTGGTAAGTTTTATCCTGCAATCCATGTACTAGTTTAGTAGCTCTTCTCTGAACTCTCTCTAGAGTATCTATATCCTTCTGGAGATATGGCCTCCAGTACTGCGCACAATACTCCAAGTGAGGTCTCACCAGTGTTCTGTACAGCGGCACAAGCACTTCACTCTTTCTACTGGTTATACCTCTCCCTATACATCCAAGCATTCTGCTGGCATTTCGTGCTGCTCTATTACATTGTCTTCCCACCTTTAAGTCTTCTGAAATAATTACTCCTAAATCCCTTTCCTCAGATACTGAGGTCAGGACTGTGTCAAATATTCTATATTCTGCCCTTGGGTTTTTACGCCCCAGGTGCATTATCTTGCACTTATCCACATTAAATTTCAGTTTCCAGAGTCTGTAGCATGTATGTGTCACGGTCCCTCAGGTGACTGATGTCAGGAAATCAAGGAGATTGGCTGAGCGTGGAGGAAGCTAACAGCCTCCTTGATTTCTCTTGATTCAGTGTTGATAGGGTTAATGACCACTTCCATTTTCTCAGCTGTTGCACAGTGGTCATCACTTCTACCCTTTATAGTCTGACCCCACTCTTCTGACTATGCAGTAGCTAGCTTCATTTAGAGTTGGCTGAGCTGGTGTGAGTTTGTTGCTGGTGTTCCTGCTCATCCGTCTCTACAGAAGTTAACCACCTCAGCCCCCAGTGCTTAAACACCCTGAAAGACCAGGCCACTTTTTACACTTCTGACCTACACTACTTTCACCGTTTATTGCTCGGTCATGCAACTTACCACCCAAATGAATTTTACCTCCTTTTCTTCTCACTAATAGAGCTTTCATTTGGTGGTATTTCATTTTTACTTTTTTTGTTATTAATCGAAATTTAACGATTTTTTTGCAAAAAAATGACATTTTTCACTTTCAGTTGTGAAATTTTGCAAAAAAAACGAGATCCATATATAAATTTTGCTCTAAATTTATTGTTCTACATGTCTTTGATTAAAAAAAAATGTTTGGGTAAAAAAAAAATGGTTTGGGTAAAAGTTATAGCGTTTACAAACTATGGTACAAAAATGTGAATTTCCGCTTTTTGAAGCAGCTCTGACTTTCTGAGCACCTGTCATGTTTCCTGAGGTTCTACAATGCCCAGACAGTACAAACACCCCACAAATGACCCCATTTCGGAAAGTACACACCCTAAGGTATTCGCTGATGGGCATAGTGAGTTCATAGAACTTTTTATTTTTTGTCACAAGTTAGCGGAAAATGATGATTTTTTTTTTTTCTTACAAAGTCTCATATTCCACTAACTTGTGACAAAAAATAAAAAGTTCTATGAACTCACTATGCCCATCACGAAATACCTTGGGGTCTCTTCTTTCCAAAATGGGGTCACTTGTGGGGTAGTTATACTGCCCTGGCATTCTAGGGGCCCAAATGTGTGGTAAGGAGTTTGAAATCAAATTCTGTAAAAAATGACCAGTGAAATCCGAAAGGTGCTCTTTGGAATATGGGCCCCTTTGCCCACCTAGGCTGCAAAAAAGTGTCACACATCTGGTATCTCTGTATTCAGGAGAAGTTGAGGAATGTGTTTTGGGGTGTCTTTTTACATATACCCATGCTGGGTGAGATAAATATCTTGGTCAAATGCCAACTTTGTATAAAAAAATGGGAAAAGTTGTCTTTTGCCAAGATATTTCTCTCACCCAGCATGGGTATATGTAAAATGACACCCCAAAACACATTCCCCAACTTCTCCTGAGTACGGAGATACCAGATGTGTGACACTTTTTTGCAGCCTAGGTGGGCAAAGGGGCCCATATTCCAAAGAGCACCTTTCGGATTTCACTGGTCATTTTTTACAGAATTTGATTTCAAACTCCTTACCACACATTTGGGCCCCTAGAATGCCAGGGCAGTATAACTACCCCACAAGTGACCCCATTTTAGAAAGAAGACACCCCACGGTATTCGCTGATGGGCATAGTGAGTTCATGGAAGTTTTTATTTTTTGTCACAAGTTAGTGGAATATGAGACTTTGTATGAAAAAAATAAATAAAAAAATCATCATTTTTCACTAACTTGTGACAAAAAATAAAAAATTCTAGGAACTCGCCATGCCCCTCACGGAATACCTTGGGGTGTCTTCTTTCCAAAATGGGGTCACTTGTGGGGTAGTTATACTGCCCTGGCATTCTAGGGGCCCAAATGTGTGGTAAGGAGTTTGAAATCAAATTCTGTAAAAAATGACCAGTGAAATCCGAAAGGTGCTCTTTGGAATATGGGCCCCTTTGCCCACCTAGGCTGCAAAAAAGTGTCACACATCTGGTATCTCTGTATTCAGGAGAAGTTGAGGAATGTGTTTTGGGGTGTCTTTTTACATATACCCATGCTGGGTGAGATAAATATCTTGGTCAAATGCCAACTTTGTATAAAAAAATGGGAAAAGTTGTCTTTTGCCAAGATATTTCTCTCACCCAGCATGGGTATATGTAAAATGACACCCCAAAACACATTCCCCAACTTCTCCTGAGTACGGAGATACCAGATGTGTGACACTTTTTTGCAGCCTAGGTGGGCAAAGGGGCCCATATTCCAAAGAGCACCTTTCGGATTTCACTGGTCATTTTTTACAGAATTTGATTTCAAACTCCTTACCACACATTTGGGCCCCTAGAATGCCAGGGCAGTATAACTACCCCACAAGTGACCCCATTTTGGAAAGAAGAGACCCCACGGTATTCGCTGATGGGCATAGTGAGTTCATGGAAGTTTTTATTTTTTGTCACAAGTTAGTGGAATATGAGACTTTGTATGAAAAAAAAAAATCATCATTTTCCACTAACTTGTGACAAAAAATAAAAAATTCTAGGAACTCGCCATGCCCCTCACGGATAGTGATGTCGCGAACATAAAATTTTCAGTTCGCGAACAGCGAACGAGAACTTCCGCAAATGTTTGCGAACTGGCGAACCGGGCGAACCGCCATAGACTTCAATAGACAGGCGAATTTTAAAACCCACAGGGACTCTTTCTGGCCACAATAGTGATGAGAAAGTTGTTTCAAGGGGTCTAACACCTGGACTGTGGCATGCCGGAGGGGGATCTATGGCAAAACTCCCATGGAAAATTACGTAGTGGACGCAGAGTCGGGTTTTAATCCATAAAGGGCATAAATCAACTAACATTCCTAAATTGTTTGGAATAACGTGCTTTAAAACATCCAGTGTGTGTATACGATCAGGTATGATGTTGTATCGATCAGGTAGTGTAAGGGTTACGCCCGCATCACAGACATTGACAGACCAAACTCCCCTTTTAATGCACCGCAAACAGTTCATTTGCACAACCGCAAACTCCCCATTTGCACAAGGTTGGATACCAAGCTAGCCACGTCCCGGTGATGTCATTGAAGGTTTCTTCCTCCACCCAGCCACGTACAACACCAAGGGTCCCCGAAAGGTCAATTGAATTGATTTTTCGAACGGGGAGATGGTTAAAAAAACGCTGGCTCCCTCCCCTTTGTTTTTATCCACGGTGACTGCGTCTGCGCCGTGCAATTTACTGTCACACCCGATATGAGTGGTATTTTCTGTAGTACTATTCTCATCAGTTTAATCCCTCTAACGTCCCCAATCTGGGTGCCATTTATTGAATAGATTTTTCGAACGGGGAGATGGTATCAGTGGTTGGCACTGGCAGTGGGCACACTACAGTCAGTAGAAGCGGGCCTGACACACACTGGCAGCAGGCAAGCAACTGAAATTACACTAAAGTGTAAAAATTAAATGCCTTATTTATCGGCAAGCTACTGTGCCACCCGGTATGAGTGGTTGGCACTGGCAGTGGGCACACTACAGTCAGTGGAAGAGGGCCTGACACACACTGGCAGCAGGCAAGCAACTGAATTTAGACTACTGTCTAAAAATTAAATGCCTTATTTATCGGCAAGCTACTGTGCCACCCGGTATCAGTGGTTGGCACTGGCAGTGGGCACACTACAGTCAGTGGAAGCGGGCCTGACACACACTGGCAGCAGGCAAGCAACTGAATTTAGACTACTGTCTAAAAATTAAATGCCTTATTTATCGGCAAGCTACTGTGCCACCCGGTATCAGTGGTTGGCACTGGCAGTGGGCACACTACAGTCAGTTGAAGTCGGCCTGACACACACTAGCAGCAGGCAAGCAGCTGAAATTACACTAAAGTGTAAAAATTAAATGCCTTTTTTATGCAAAGTCCTGTGCCAGCCGGTATGAGTGGTGGGCACTGGCAGTGGGCACACTACAGTCAGTTGAAGTCAGCCTGACACACACTGGCAGGCAACTAACCTTAGATTAAAGTGTAAAAATGAAGTGCCTTTTTTTTAAGCAAAGTCCTGTGCCACACGGGATGACAGGGGTGGGCACTGGCAGTGGGCACACTACAGTCAGTTGAAGTCGGCCTGACACACACTAGCAGCAGGCAAGCAGCTGAAATTACACTAAAGTGTAAAAATTAAATGCCTTTTTTATGCAAAGTCCTGTGCCAGCCGGTATGAGTGGTGGGCACTGGCAGTGGGCACACTACAGTCAGTGGAAGTCAGCCTGACACACACTGGCAGGCAACTAACCTTAGATTAAAGTGTAAAAATTAAGTGCCTTTTTTTTAAGCAAAGTCCTGTGCCACACGGGATGACAGGGGTGGGCACTGGCAGTGGGCACACTACAGTCAGTTGAAGTCGGCCTGACACACACTAGCAGCAGGCAAGCAGCTGAAATTACACTAAAGTGTAAAAATTAAATGCCTTTTTTATGCAAAGTCCTGTGCCAGCCGGTATGAGTGGTGGGCACTGGCAGTGGGCACACTACAGTCAGTGGAAGTCAGCCTGACACACACTGGCAGGCAACTAACCTTAGATTAAAGTGTAAAAATTAAGTGCCTATTTTTTAAGCAAAGTCCTGTGCCACTCGGGATGACAGGGGTGGGCACTGGCAGTGGGCACACTACAGTCAGTTGAAGTCGGCCTGACACACACTGGCAGGCAACTAACCTTAGATTAAAGTGTAAAAATGAAGTGCCTTTTTTTTAAGCAAAGTCCTGTGCCACACGGGATGACAGGGGTGGGCACTGGCAGTGGGCACACTACAGTCAGTTGAAGTCGGCCTGACACACACTAGCAGCAGGCAAGCAGCTGAAATTACACTAAAGTGTAAAAATTAAATGCCTTTTTTATGCAAAGTCCTGTGCCAGCCGGTATGAGTGGTGGGCACTGGCAGTGGGCACACTACAGTCAGTGGAAGTCAGCCTGACACACACTGGCAGGCAACTAACCTTAGATTAAAGTGTAAAAATGAAGTGCCTTTTTTTTAAGCAAAGTCCTGTGCCACACGGGATGACAGGGGTGGGCACTGGCAGTGGGCACACTACAGTCAGTTGAAGTCGGCCTGACACACACTAGCAGCAGGCAAGCAGCTGAAATTACACTAAAGTGTAAAAATTAAATGCCTTTTTTATGCAAAGTCCTGTGCCAGCCGGTATGAGTGGTGGGCACTGGCAGTGGGCACACTACAGTCAGTGGAAGTCAGCCTGACACACACTGGCAGACAACTAACCTTAGATTAAAGTGTAAAAATTAAGTGCCTATTTTTTAAGCAAAGTCCTGTGCCACTCGGGATGACAGGGGTGGGCACTGGCAGTGGGCACACTACAGTCAGTTGAAGTCGGCCTGACACACACTGGCAGGCAACTAACCTTAGATTAAAGTGTAAAAATGAAGTGCCTTTTTTTTAAGCAAAGTCCTGTGCCACACGGGATGACAGGGGTGGGCACTGGCAGTGGGCACACTACAGTCAGTTGAAGTCGGCCTGACACACACTAGCAGCAGGCAAGCAGCTGAAATTACACTAAAGTGTAAAAATTAAATGCCTTTTTTATGCAAAGTCCTGTGCCAGCCGGTATGAGTGGTGGGCACTGGCAGTGGGCACACTACAGTCAGTGGAAGTCAGCCTGACACACACTGGCAGGCAACTAACCTTAGATTAAAGTGTAAAAATGAAGTGCCTTTTTTTTAAGCAAAGTCCTGTGCCACACGGGATGACAGGGGTGGGCACTGGCAGTGGGCACACTACAGTCAGTTGAAGTCGGCCTGACACACACTAGCAGCAGGCAAGCAGCTGAAATTACACTAAAGTGTAAAAATTAAATGCCTTTTTTATGCAAAGTCCTGTGCCAGCCGGTATGAGTGGTGGGCACTGGCAGTGGGCACACTACAGTCAGTGGAAGTCAGCCTGACACACACTGGCAGGCAACTAACCTTAGATTAAAGTGTAAAAATGAAGTGCCTTTTTTTTAAGCAAAGTCCTGTGCCACACGGGATGACAGGGGTGGGCACTGGCAGTGGGCACACTACAGTCAGTTGAAGTCGGCCTGACACACACTAGCAGCAGGCAAGCAGCTGAAATTACACTAAAGTGTAAAAATTAAATGCCTTTTTTATGCAAAGTCCTGTGCCAGCCGGTATGAGTGGTGGGCACTGGCAGTGGGCACACTACAGTCAGTGGAAGTCAGCCTGACACACACTGGCAGGCAACTAACCTTAGATTAAAGTGTAAAAATGAAGTGCCTTTTTTTTAAGCAAAGTCCTGTGCCACACGGGATGACAGGGGTGGGCACTGGCAGTGGGCACACTACAGTCAGTTGAAGTCGGCCTGACACACACTAGCAGCAGGCAAGCAGCTGAAATTACACTAAAGTGTAAAAATTAAATGCCTTTTTTATGCAAAGTCCTGTGCCAGCCGGTATGAGTGGTGGGCACTGGCAGTGGGCACACTACAGTCAGTGGAAGTCAGCCTGACACACACTGGCAGGCAACTAACCTTAGATTAAAGTGTAAAAATTAATTGCCTTTTTTTAAGCAAAGTCCTGTGCCACACGGAATGACAGGGGTGAGCACTGGCAGTGGGCACACTACAGTCTGTGGGCCTGCAGCTCCTCACACACAGGCAGGCCAGGCAACTGCAATATGTATATAAAGGAAAAAAAAAAAGCAGACTAATGTTGCAGCCCTAAAAAGGGCTTTTTGGGGTGCTGTCAGGACGCTGTCCTTACAGCAGAGATCAGATGAGTCTTTCAGGACTGGAGTGGACACTGAATTCACTAGCCTAGCTATCGATTTCCCAATTAAATCAGCAGCAGTTACAGTCTCCCTCCTCTCACTAAGACTGCAGCTTCAGAATGAATCTAAAATGGATGCTGTGCAGGAGGTGGGAGGGTCTGGGAGGGAGGGTATGCTGCTGATTGGCTGGAATGTGTCTGCTGACTGTGAGGTACAGGGTCAAAGTTTGCTCAATGATGATGTATAGGGGGCGGACCGAACATCGCATGTGTTCGCCCGGCAGAGGCGAACGCGAACAAGCTATGTTCGCCGGGAACTGTTCGCCGTCGGATAGTTCGGGCCATCTCTACTCACGGAATACCTTGGGGTGTCTTCTTTCCAAAATGGGGTCACTTGTGGGGTAGTTATACTGCCCTGGCATTTTCCAGGGGCCCTAATGTGTGGTAAGTAGGTAAATGACCTGTGAAATCCTAAAGGTGCTCTTTGGAATGTGGGCCCCTTTGCCCACCTAGGCTGCAAAAAAGTGTCACACATCTGGTATCTCCGTATTCAGGAGACGTTGGGGAATGTGTTTTGGGGTGTCTTTTTACATATACCCATACTGGGTGAAAGAAATATCTCGGCAAAAGACAACTTTTCCCATTTTTTTATACAAAGTTGGCATTTGACCAAGATATTTATCTCACCCAGCATGGGTATATGTAAAATGACACCCCAAAACACATTCCCCAACTTCTCCTGAGTACGGAGATACCAGATGTGTGACACTTTTTTGCAGCCTAGGTGGGCAAAGGGGCCCATATTCCAAAGAGCACCTTTCGGATTTCACTGGTCATTTTTTACAGAATTTGATTTCAAACTCCTTACCACACATTTGGGCCCCTAGAATGCCAGGGCAGTATAACTACCCCACAAGTGACCCCATTTTAGAAAGAAGACACCCCACGGTATTCGCTGATGGGCATAGTGAGTTCATGGAAGTTTTTATTTTTTGTCACAAGTTAGTGGAATATGAGACTTTGTATGAAAAAAAAAAAATAAATCATCATTTTTCACTAACTTGTGACAAAAAATAAAAAATTCTAGGAACTCGCCATGCCCCTCACGGAATACCTTGGGGTGTCTTCTTTCCAAGATGGGGTCACTTGTGGGGTAGTTATACTGCCCTGGCATTCTAGGGGCCCAAATGTGTGGTAAGGAGTTTGAAATCAAATTCTGTAAAAAATGACCAGTGAAATCCGAAAGGTGCTCTTTGGAATATGGGCCCCTTTGCCCACCTAGGCTGCAAAAAAGTGTCACACATCTGGTATCTCTGTATTCAGGAGAAGTTGATGAATGTGTTTTGGGGTGTCTTTTTACATATACCCATGCTGGGTGAGATAAATATCTTGGTCAAATGCCAACTTTGTATAAAAAAATGGGAAAAGTTGTCTTTTGCCAAGATATTTCTCTCACCCAGCATGGGTATATGTAAAATGACACCCCAAAACACATTCCCCAACTTCTCCTGAGTACGGAGATACCAGATGTGTGACACTTTTTTGCAGCCTAGGTGGGCAAAGGGGCCCATATTCCAAAGAGCACCTTTCGGATTTCACTGGTCATTTTTTACAGAATTTGATTTCAAACTCCTTACCACACATTTGGGCCCCTAGAATGCCAGGGCAGTATAACTACCCCACAAGTGACCCCATTTTGGAAAGAAGAGACCCCACGGTATTCGCTGATGGGCATAGTGAGTTCATGGAAGTTTTTATTTTTTGTCACAAGTTAGTGGAATATGAGACTTTGTATGAAAAAAATAAATAAAAAAAAATCATCATTTTCCACTAACTTGTGACAAAAAATAAAAAATTCTAGGAACTCGCCATGCCCCTCACGGAATACCTTGGGGTGTCTTCTTTCCAAAATGGGGTCACTTGTGGGGTAGTTATACTGCCCTGGCATTTTCCAGGGGCCCTAATGTGTGGTAAGTAGGTAAATGACCTGTGAAATCCTAAAGGTGCTCTTTGGAATGTGGGCCCCTTTGCCCACCTAGGCTGCAAAAAAGTGTCACACATCTGGTATCTCCGTATTCAGGAGACGTTGGGGAATGTGTTTTGGGGTGTCTTTTTACATATACCCATGCTGGGTGAAAGAAATATCTCGGCAAAAGACAACTTTTCCCATTTTTTTATACAAAGTTGGCATTTGACCAAGATATTTATCTCACCCAGCATGGGTATATGTAAAATGACACCCCAAAACACATTCCCCAACTTCTCCTGAGTACGGAGATACCAGATGTGTGACACTTTTTTGCAGCCTAGGTGGGCAAAGGGGCCCATATTCCAAAGAGCACCTTTCGGATTTCACTGGTCATTTTTTACAGAATTTGATTTCAAACTCCTTACCACACATTTGGGCCCCTAGAATGCCAGGGCAGTATAACTACCCCACAAGTGACCCCATTTTGGAAAGAAGAGACCCCACGGTATTCGCTGATGGGCATAGCGAGTTCATGGAAGTTTTTATTTTTTGTCACAAGTTAGTGGAATATGAGACTTTGTATGAAAAAATAAATAAATAAATAAATCATCATTTTCCACTAACTTGTGACAAAAAATAAAAAATTCTAGGAACTCGCCATGCCCCTCACGGAATACCTTGGGGTGTCTTCTTCCCAAAATGGGGTCACTTGTGGGGTAGTTATACTGCCCTGGCATTTTCCAGGGGCCCTAATGTGTGGTAAGTAGGTAAATGACCTGTGAAATCCTAAAGGTGCTCTTTGGAATGTGGGCCCCTTTGCCCACCTAGGCTGCAAAAAAGTGTCACACATCTGGTATCTCCGTATTCAGGAGACGTTGGGGAATGTGTTTTGGGGTGTCTTTTTACATATACCCATGCTGGGTGAAAGAAATATCTCGGCAAAAGACAACTTTTCCCATTTTTTTATACAAAGTTGGCATTTGACCAAGATATTTATTTCACCCAGCATGGGTATATGTAAAATGACACCCCAAAACACATTCCCCAACTTCTCCTGAGTACGGCGATACCACATGTGTGACACTTTTTTGCAGCCTAGATGCGCAAAGGGGCCCACATTCATTTTATGAGGACATTTTTAGACATTTGGATCCCAGACTTCTTCTCACGCTTTAGGACCTCTAGAATGCCAGGGCAGTATAAATACCCCACATGTGACCCCATTTTGGAAAGAAGACACCCCAAGGTATTCAATGAGGGGCATGGCGAGTTCATAGAATTTTTTTTTTTTTGGCACAAGTTAGCAGAAATTGATATTTTTTTTTTTTCTCACAAAGTCTCCCTTTCCGCTAACTTGGGACAAAAATTTCAATCTTTCATGGACTCAATATGCCCCTCACAGAATACCTTGGGGTGTCTTCTTTCCGAAATGGGGTCACATGTGGGGTATTTATACTGCCCTGGCATTCTAGGGGCCCTAAAGCGTGAGAAGAAGTCTGGAATATAAATGTCTAAAAAATTTTACGCATTTGGATTCCGTGAGGGGTATGGGGAGTTCATGTGAGATTTTATTTTTTGACACAAGTTAGTGGAATATGAGACTTTGTAAGAAAAAAAATAATAATTTCCGCTAACTTGGGCCAAAAAAATGTCTGAATGGAGCCTTACAGAGGGTGATCAATGACAGGGGGGTGATCAATGACAGGGGGGTGATCAATGACAGGGGGGTGATCAGGGAGTCTATATGGGGTGATAACCACAGTCATTGATCACGCCCCTGTAAGGCTTCATTCAGACGTCCGTATGCGTTTTGCGGATCCGATCCATCTATCAGTGGATCCGTAAAAATCATGCGGACATCTGAATGGAGCTTTACAGGGGGTTGATCAATGACAGGGGGGTAATCAATGACAGGGGGGTGATCAGGGAGTCTATATGGGGTGATCAGGGGTGATCAAGGGTGAATAAGGGGTTAATAAGTGACAGGGGGGGGTGTAGTGTAGTGGTGCTTGGTGCAACATATTTACTGAGCTACCTGTGTCCTCTGGTGGTCGATCCAAACAAAGGGGACCACCAGAGGACCAGGTAGCAGGTATATTAGACGCTGTTATCAAAACAGCGTCTAATATACCTGTTAGGGGTTAAAAAAAACACATCTCCAGCCTGCCAGCGAACGATCGCCGCTGGCAGGCGCGTCCACCCAGAAGAGCAGGGCCGACGCAATCCTGCGTACGGCGGTCCTGAGGAGGTTAAGTGTCGCGTTTGTTTGTGTTTGTTATATTCCCTGTTGTTTGTATCTGGGCCTGAGACAGAGACTTCCATTCGTCCATCTGGGGAGGAATGAGTTTTCTCTGGTCCTAACCTTTTCCCAGGGCCTTATAGGGATATAAAGGCCTAGGTATCCTGCATATGAATATTCCTACCTTCAGGGTCTATTCATATTGATAGATAGCTAAGGCCCGGATTAGGGTTGGTTAGGAGGTGACCTGTTTCTTCCTTAGTTTCCAGGCCCAGTTACCGTTCTCTCATGTGTTCAGTGTGGAGTTTTCCCCCCACACTGATCGTGACATTATCTACCGCCATAAAAAACGCCATTTCGTTCAGGTCAGTCCAGCTATGGATCCTATGTCTGTACTGGTCGAACAGCTGCAGGGACTGTCTTTGGAGGTAGCTAAACCTCCGGCCGACAGTCTTACAGATTCAGAGACCACAGGCGGCTAATTCCGATGGTGGGTACCAGGCCTGCCCTGAACCTAAGGTTGCCCTCCCGGACAGATTTTCTGGGGGTAGTGACAATTTCATTTGGTTCAGGGAATCGTGTAAGCTGTACTTTAACCACCTCAGCCCCCCTAGCTTAAAGGGACACTGACAGGCCCAATAAGCATAATTATTCATATATATTCATGCACAGGTCTTCTAATGTATATTAAAAACATATAAGTCTAACCCCTGTCCACCTTATGAATACTGCAAACTGATGATTTATAACCTGATGTCATCGCTGTTCTTTCTGCCCAAGGGGCGGCGTTTCAGCTTCACTTCTGCCTAGCCAGCCGCGTCCCAACAGCCGTTTTGAAGCGCCGCCCAGCTCATCAATATTCACTTCACTGGGTGGCTTCTGCTGTCCCCGACGTTCCGAGATCCTGCGCATGCCCAATAGAAAGCTATGGGCATCGGACTCACTTTCAGCTTCTGTGCATGCGCCCGGCACCCTCACGCAGAAGCTGAAAGTGAATCCGATGCCCATAGCTTTCTATTGGGCATGCGCAGGATCTCGGAACGTCGGGGACAGCAGAAGCCGCCCAGCGAAGTGAATATTGATGAGCTGGGCGGCGCTTCAAAACGGCTGTTGGGACGCGGCTGGCTGGGCAGAAGTGAAGCTGAAACGCCGCCCCTTGGGCAGAAAGAACAGCGATTACATCAGGTTATAAAACATCAGTTTGCAGTATTCATAAGGTGGACAGGGGTTAGACTTATATGTTTTTAATATACATTAGAAGACCTGTGCATGAATATATATGGATAAGTATGCTTATTGGGCCTGTCTGTGTCCCTTTAAACCCCCTTAATGACCAGACCACTTTTTACAATTCTGCACTACACTACTTTCACGTTTTATTGCTCGGTCATACAACTTACCACCCAAATGAATCTTACCTCCTTTTCTTCTCACAAATACAGCTTTCTTTTGGTGGTATTTGATTGCTGCTAAGATTTTTCGTTTTTCCGATATTAATCAAAATAGGCCGCAATTTTCTTTAAAAAAGTGTATTTTTAACTTTCTCTGATTAAATTGTTCAAATATAATTACATTTCTATACAAGTTTGTGAGAATTTATTGTGCTACATGTCTTTGATTTAAAAAAATCCAATAAGTGTATATTTATTGGTTTGCGCAAAAGTTATAGCATTTACAAACTATGGTACAAAAATGTGAATATCCGCATTTTGAATCAGCTCTGACTTTCTGAGCACCTGTCATGTTTCTTGAGGTGCTAGAATGCCAGGATAGTATAAATACCCCCCAAATGACCCCATTTTAGAAAGAAGACACCCCAAAGTATTCGCGGAGGGGCATGGTGAGTTCATCTATGATTAAAAAAAAATTCACAAGTTAGCGGAAAATGACACTTTCTGAGAAAAAAATAATAATAATAAAGTTTCCAATTCTGCTAACTTCTGGCAAAAAATAAATAAATCTCCCACGGACTCACTATGTCCCTCAGTGAATACCTTGGTGTGTCTACTTTCCGAAATGGGGTCATTTGTGGGGTGTGTTTACTTTTCTGGCATTTTGGGCTAAATTGTGAGCAACTGTAAAGCCTAAAGGTACTCGTTGGACTTTCGGCCCCTTTACGCACCTAGGCTGCAAAAAAGTGTCACACATGTGGTATCGCCATACTCAGGAGAAGTAGGGCAATGTGTTTTGGGGTGTATTTTTACATATACCCATGCTGGGTGAGAGAAATATCTCTGTAAATTGACAACTTTGTATAAAACGTTTTAAAAAGTTGTCATTTACAGAGATATTTCTCACACACAGTATGGGTATATGTAAAAATACATCCCAAAACACATTGCCCTACTTCTCCTGAGTACGGAGATACCACATCTGTGACACTTTTTTGCAGCCTAGGTGCACAAAGGAGCCCAAATTCCAATGAGTATCTTTAGGATTTCACAGGGCATTTATTATTTGGATTCCAAACTACTTCTCACGCTTTAGGGCCCCTAAAATGCCAGGGCAGTATAAATACCCCACAAGTGACCCCATTTTGGAAAGAAGACACCCCAAGGTATTCCGTGAGGGGCATGGCGAGTTCCTAGAATATTTTTTTTTTGGCGCAAGTTAGCGGAAAATGATTTTTTATTTATTTATTTTTTTCTCTTACTAAGTCTCATATTCCACAAATTTGTGACAAAAAATAAAATTTTACATGAACTCGCCATGCCCCTCACGAAATACCTTGGGGTGTCTTCTTTCCAAAATGGGGTCACTTGTGGGGTATTTATACTGCCCTGGTATTTTAGGGGCCCTAAAGCGTGAGAAGTAGTTTGGAATCCAAATGCGTAAAAAATGCCCTGTGAAATCCTAAAAGTACTCATTGGAATTTGGGCCCCTTTGCGCACCTAGGCTGCAAAAAAGTGTCACACATGTGGTATCGCCGTACTCAGAAGAAGTAGTGCAATGTGTTTTGGGGTGTATTTTTACATATACCCATGCTGGGTGAGAGAAATAGCTCTGTAAATGACAACTTTTCCCATTTTTTTTATACAAAGTTGTCAATTTACAGAGATATTTCTCTCACCCAGCATGGGTATATGTAAAAAGACACATTGCCCTACTTCTTCTGAGTACGGCGATACCACATGTGTGACACTTTTTTGCAGTCAAGATGCGCAAAGGGGCCGAAAGTCCAACGAGTACCTTTTAGGAGGGCATTTTTAGGCATTTGGATTCCAGACTTCTTCTCATGCCAGGGCAGTATAAATACCCCACATGTGACCCCATTTTGGAAAGCCTCTGGGCTGAAAGAAAAAATAAACGGCACAGATTTCTTCATTCGCATCGATCAATGTGGATGAAAAAATCTCTGCCAAAAAATGTGCAAAAAAAAAAAAAAGCTGCGATCGCTAATAAAGATCCAAAAAGCTCAAAAGTGATCTTTATAGCGCCGCAGCAATTTTACGGTGTTTTTGCAGTGATCAGAAAAAAAAACATTTGTCACTGCGATGGGGCGGACTGAACGCAAGTGTGCGCACAAGATCAGGCCTGATCGGGCGAACACTGCGCTTTTTGTAGAGCCTAAGGTGACCCTAATGTACTGATATAGATCTGATTGCGATCAGTCTTGATCACTTACAGATACTATATAGTACTAGTGCTGATTAGCGACAGCGATGACGCTAATCAGCGACTAATCAGTGACTGCGGTGTGGTGGGCGCTAACTACCTAACAAGTGGCTAACTAACTGGCGGAGATAAGGGACCCTTAGGCCCCATTCACACGTCCGCAATTCTGTTCCGCATTTTGCGGAACGGAATTGCGGACCCATTCATTTCTATGGGGACAGACTTTGTCCCGCTCGGATCCGGAATTGCGGATTTGCACTTCCGGGTCTGCACTTCCGTTCCGCAAAAATATAGAACATGTCCTATTCTTGTCCGCAATTGCGGACAAGAAAAGGCATTTTCTATATTGTTCTGGCAAGGGGGGGGGGGGGGGGGTGTAGTGTAAGTGTGGTGTTTGGTGCTACTTACAGAGCTGCCTGTGTCCTCTGGTGGTCAATCCAAGCAAAAGGGACCACCAGAGGACCAGGTAGCAGGTATATCAGACACTGTTAACAAAACAGCGTCTGATATACCTTTCTGGGGTCAAAAAAATCGCATCTACAGCCTGCCAGGGAATGATCGCCGCTGGCAGGCTGTAGATCAACTTGTTTACCTTGCGATCCTGTGAACGCGCGCTCCTGTTTGCGCGCGTTCACAGGAAATCTCGCGTCTCGCGAGATGACGCGCCGATGCGTCAAGGAGGAATAACCCGGCCACCCGCAGGACGCATCCCTGCGTTAGGCGGTCGGGAGGTGGTTAAGCTGCATCCATACTCTTCTGGGGATGAGTGTCAACGTGTGGGTATGATCATTTCTTTGCTTAAAGGGTTTCTGTCACCCCAATTTTCGCTATTAAACAGGCTGACATTATAGATGTGAATATGTCACCTGAATGTAACTCTGCATTTCTTTTATTTTAGTATGCCCCCGTTTTCGTGTAATTTTAACTTTTATTATATGCAAATGAGCCTCTAGGAGCAGGGGTGTGTTGCACCTGCTCCTAGAGGCTCTGTTCACCCACCTCATTTCCACGCCGTTCTGTCTTGATTGACAGGGCCAGACCAGCGTTGGTTCTCCTGCTGGCCCCGTCTGTCATTTAAATCTGTCTGCGCCGTCCCGTTCAGTATTCGGCGCAGTTTTGTCGCAAGGTCCTTTACCTAGTAAATGGTGCCCATGTGCTTTTTTCTCTAAAAATCTCTCGACTGCTGAAAGAAATTATGACGTGGGTAATAGGGAATTGCTGGCCATTAGTTTTGAAGAATGGAATTGGCTTTTGAAGAATGGCGCCATTGGTTGGAAGGAGCAATTCATCCTATTACGGTAATTACTGATCACAAAAAGCTGGCTTACCTTGAGTCAGCTAAACAACTGAATCCAAGGCAGGCCAGATGGTCGCTGTTTTTTACCAGATTTAACTTCATTGTCACCTACCGCCCTGGGGTTAAAAATGTCAAGGCGGATGCTTTGTTGCGCAGCTTTCTGGGGAGGGGGGTGATTCTAAAGATCCTAGTCCTATTCTGTCTAAAGGGGTAGTAATATCTGCCCTATATCCTGATCTTAAGGCTAAGGTGTTGGAGGCCCAAGAGGATGCACCGGACTCTTGTCCTTCAGGAAAATTGTTTGTTCCTTCAGACTTACGTCATAAGATATTTGAGGAACATCAATGTACTGTCTTGGCTGGACACCCTGGGAGTAGATCCACTGTCGATCTCATCTAGGCGCAGATTTTGGTGGCCGGGGCTGCGTAAGTGTGTTGAGGACTGTGTCACCCTGTTGTAACTGTGCTCGTGCTAAGGTGACACATACTCGGCCTTCTGGATCTCTTCTTTCGTTACCCATCCCGTCCAGACCTTGGACGCATTTGTCCATGGACTTTATCATGGATTTACCGAATTCTTCGGGAAAAAACGTGATCCTGGTTTAGCAAAATGGCGCATTTTATAGCATTGTTGGATCTACCTAATGCCAAAACTCTTGCACAGGTGTTTGTCGATAACATCGTGAAACTACATGGCATTTCCTCTGAAGTGGTGTCTGATCGGGGGACTCAGTTTGTTTCCAGATTCTGGAAAGCATTCTGTACTCGACTGGGGGTACAATTGTCCTTTTCTTCAGCTTTTCATCCTCAGTCGAACGGACAGACGGAGCGCACCAATCAGAATCTGGAGACTTACTTGAGATGTTTTGTTTCGGAGAACCAGGAGGAGTGGTCTTCATTCTTGTCATTAGCTGAGTTTGCCATTAATAACCGTAGACAGGAGTCCACTGATAAGTCGCAGTTTTTTGGGGCATATGGATCCCATCCGCAGTTTGGCACATTTTCTGGTTCTAAAACTTCTGGTATTCCTGAGGAGGAACGATTTTCCTCTTCTTTGTCGTCGATTTGGCGGAAAATTCAAAATAACCTGAAAAAGATGGCCAACAGGTATAAGCGTGTGGCTGAGAGGAGACGTATGAATGGTCTGGACCTGAGAGTGGGTGATTCTGTGTGGCTGTCCACAAGAAACATTAAGCTTAAGGTACCTTCTTGGAAGTTGGGCCCAAGATTTATTGGTCCATATAAGATCAATGCCATTGTTAACCCTGTAGCCTTCCGTCTTGAACTTCCTCAGGCTTTGAAATTTCATAACGTATTTCATAAGTCGTTGTTGAAGAAATGTGTCGAACCTGTTGAGCCGTCCTCCTTGCCTCCAGCTCCTGTCATAGTGGATGGTAATTTAGAATTTAAAATCAGCAGGATTGTGGACTCCCGAGTTCTCCGTAGATCCCTCCAGTATCTTGTCCACTGGAAGGGTTACGGACCAGAGGAGAGGATGTGGGTTCCAGCAGCCGATGTTAATGCGAATCGTCTGGTGAAGGCCTTTCACAGAGCCCATCCTGATAAGGTCAGTCCTGGGTGCCTGGAGGTCTCCCGTAGAAGGGGGGTGCTGTCACGGTCCCTCAGGAGACAGATGTCAGGAAATCAAGGAGATTGGCTGAGCATGGAGGAATCTAACAGCCTCCTTGATTTCTCTTGATTCAGTGTTGATAGGGTTAATGACACTTCCCTTTTCTCAGCTGTTGCTCAGTGGTCATCACTTCTACCCTTTATAGTCTGACCTCACCCTTCTGACTATGTGGTAGATAGCTTCATTTGGGTTTGGCCAAACTGGTGTGAGTTTGTCGCTGGTGTTCCTGCTCGTCTGTCTCTATAGAAGTTAAAGGGCTTCTGTCACCCCACTAAAGTCATATTTTTTTTTTGGGCTAGTTAAATTACTTATACTGCGATATATGAAAATATAATGGTCTTACTTACTTTGCTTCAGCAGTTTCTTATAAAAACGAACTTTTATAATATGTAAATTAGGTCTCTACCAGCAAGTAGGGCATCTACTTGCTGGTAGCCGCCGTAAAAAACCGCCCCCTCGTCGTGTTGATTGACAGGGCCAGCCGCGATCTCCTCCTCTGGCTGGCCCTGTCAGCATTTCAAAAATCGCGCGCCTGTGTTCATTCGGCGCAGGCGCTCTGAGATGAGGAGGCTCGCCTCCTCAGTACTCCCTCAGTGCACCTGCGCCGATGACGTCTTCTATTTCGGTGATGTCATCGGCGCAGGCGCACTGAGGGAGTGCTGAGGAGGCGAGCCTCCTCATCTCAGAGCGCCTGCGCCGAATGAACACAGGCGCGCGATTTTTGAAATGCTGACAGGGCCGGCCGGAGCAGGAGATCGCGGCTGGCCCTGTCAATCAACACGACGAGGGGGCGGTTTTTTGCGGCGGCTACCAGCAAGTAGACGCCCTACTTGCTGGTAGAGACCTAATTTATATATTATAAAAGTTTGTTTTTATAAGAAACTGCTGAAGCAAAGTAAGTAAGACCATTATATTTTCATATATCGCAGTATAAGTAATTTAACTAGCCCAAAAAAAAAAGACTTTAGTGGGGTGACAGAAGCCCTTTAAGTGTCGAGTTTGCTTGTGTTTGTTATATTCCCTGTTGTTTGTATCTGGGCCTGAGACAGAGATTTCAAAGCGTCAATCTGGGGAGGAATGGGTTGTCTCTGGTCCTAACCTTTTTCCAGAGCCTTATAGGGATATAAAGGCCTAGGTATCCTGCATATGAATATTCCTACCTTCAGGGTCTGTTCATATTGATAGATAGTTAGGGCCCGGATTAGGGTTGGTTAGGGGGTGACCTGTTTCTTCCCTAGTTTCCAGGCCCAGTTACCGTTCCCCTTCCCTCCTGTATTCAGTGTGGAGTTTTCCCCCCACACTGACCGTGACAGTATGTATAGACAGCAGAACCCATCACACTACCTAACACCCTGCACTGGAACCTATCAGCTACACTATATCAGGATATAACCTACACTGACTAACTCCCACTAACTATCTGTATTATAAATATAAGCTAACTAACTAACTAACTATCTAATGTAATGACACAGCGAAGCACAGAGCACAGCAATGACACTGCTGTTTCTTTCAGAACTGCAAAAACCTGCATAAAATGGCTGCTGGGGAGTTTATTATATAGTTAAGGGGTAGGCAACGTTCCTATTGGTTGCTAGGGATGTTGCTAAGCTCAGACAAATGCATTACAGCCTTCTCATTGGCCCACAAGCAAGAAGCAGGGAGATATCATAGGTTCAGATGGAAAAAAAAATCTAGAAAATTCGCAAATATGAATATATAGCACTATATAAGTGGCGATATTCGTGATTAAAATTCCCAATTCGAATATTCGCGCCAAACACTAGAATTAACTAACCAAATAACTGAAATGTGAACAGATCAATGCTTGTGTCAGTTATAATGTACTTAACCGTACAGTGGCCCAAGATTCTAATATAGTGGGAAAGAGCTGTCTCATTTCCCTGTTTGTGGGGTGTCCACATTGATTGATTGATAACCTGTTCTGTTAGCCACTGATTCTCCTATAGTGGAAAAGTGGTGGCCCCATGACATAGCGGAGAGAGTGTCAGCAGTAAGTTTGTGTTGACATCACTGTTTATTTTTCCCTTTTTCTGATCCATCAGAAGAACAACCCAAAAAAAAAAAGGATCCTGTCTTTTGAGCATCGACCTTCACACGGTCAGTATTTAGTCAGTAATTGATAAGTATTTGTAAGGCAAAAACAGGAGTGGGTTCAGAATAGAGATGACAAGTAATGGAAATATTTGCATGTCTTCTGTGTTTTGGACCCGCTCCTGCTTTTGGCTTCCAAATCATGATGAAATCCTGATGCAAAATACTGACTGTGTGATCGAGGCTTTATGGATGCTCCAAAGACGGGATCTGTAGTATTTTCTATTTTTTAGTTCTTCTGACAGATCAGAAGAAGGGTAAAAGAAATGGTGATGTCAACAAGGCCAAACAGGGACACTAGTGGCCCCATTAATCAACATAGTGGTCCAGTCACAGAGTGGTAAGGGTTGGCAACAGCATGAGGAGTCAACATAGTGGCCCAGTCACAGAGTGGGGAGGGGGGACAACAGCAGTGGCAGTAGCACATGGCCAGAAGTAAAGGGCCATATTTCACAATGTTCTGGTGTGGCAGCACACTGCAATAAGAACATTACTGCCAGAATGATCTAGTCTAATGCATCAGACACCTGTGTGTGGAAATCCTGGCTGATCCACGCCTGATTCATCATTATCCCCTTAAGGACCGGGCCATTTTTCACCTTAAGGACCAGACATATTTTTGCAAATCTGACATGTGTCACTTTATGTAATAACTTTGGAACGCTTTACTTATCCAAGCCGTTCAAAGATTGTTTTCTCATGACACATTGTACTTCAATGTGTGTCAATATATTTCACCTTTATTTATGAAAAAATCCCAAATTTACCAAACATTTTGAAAAATTTGCAATTTTCAAAATTTCAATTTCTCTGCTTTTAAAACAGAAAGTGATACCTCATAAAATATTTATTACTTAACATTCCCCATATGTCTACTTTATGTTGGCATCATTTTGTAAATGTCATTTTCTTTTTTTGGAACGTTAGAAGGCTTAGAATTTTAGAAGTAATTCTTAAACTTTTTAAGAATATTTCCAAAACCCACTTTTTAAGGATCAGTTCAGGTCTAAAGTCACTTTGTGAGACTTACATAGTGGAAACCTCCCATAAATGACCCCATTGTAGAAACTACACCCCTCAAGTTACTCAAAACTGATTTTACAAACTTTGTTAACCCTTTAGGTGTTCCACAAGAATTAAAGGAAAATGGAGATGACATTTCTAAATTTCACTTTTTTGGCAGATTTTCCATTTTAATCCATTTTGTTCTTTAACATATCGAGGGTTAACAGCAAAACAAAACTCAATATTTATTACCCTGGTTCTGCGGTTTACATAAACACCCCACATGTGGTCATAAACTGATGTAAGGGCACATGGCAGGGTGCAGAAAAAAAGGAACACTGTATGGTTTTTGGAAGGCAGATTTTGCTGAACTGGTTTTTAGATGCCATGTCCCATTTGAAGCCCCCCTGATGCACCCTTACAGTAAAAACTCCCAAAATGTGACCCAATTTTGGAAACTAGGGGATAAGGTGCCAGTTTTATTGGTACTATTTTGGGGTACATATGATTTTTAATTGCTCTATATTACGTTTTTTGTGAGGCAACGTAACCAAAAAATGGCTGTTTTGGCACCGTTTTTATTTTTTACAACATTCATCTGACAGGGTATATCATGCTATTTTTATAGAGCAGGTTGCTACGGACGCAATGATATCAAATATGTCTACTTTATTATGTTTTTGTGTCTCCATTTTTTGAACGCCATATTTTTTTTATTTTTCTACCGATCGTCTTGTTCAGGGGCTCGTTTTTTGCAGAAAGAGTTGGCGTTTTTACTGGTACTATTTTTGGGTACATATGATTTTTTGATCATATATTATCACACTTTATAGGGCAAGGTGACAAAAAAATTGGTTGTTTTTGCACACTTTTTATTTATTTATTTTTACAGAGTTCACCTGAGGGGTTAGGTCATGTGAAATTTTTATAGGGAAGATCGTTACGATGTGGCAATACCTGATATGTATACTTTTTCTTATTTATTTAAGTTTTACACAATAATAGCATTAGCATTTAGTGTCTCCATTGTCTGAGAGCCATAGCTTTTTTATTTTTTTGACGGATTGTCTTAGTTAGGGTCTCATTTTTTGCGGGATGAGGTGACGGTTTGATTGGTACTATTTTGGGGGGCATACACCTTTTTGATCGCTTGGTGTTTAACTTTATGTGATGTTAAGGTGACCAAAAATTGCTTTTTTGGCACAGTTTTTTTTTTTTACGGTGTTCACCTGAGGGGTTAGTTCATGTGATTTTTTTTTTATAGAGCAGGTTGTTACGAATGTGGCAATACCTAATATGTCTACTTTTTTTTTATTTATTTCACTTTACCACAGTAATAGCAGTTTTGAAGCAAAACAAAATCATATTTTAGTGTCTCCATTGTCTGAGAGTCAGTTTTTTTAATTTTTTTGAGCGATTTTCTTATGTAGGGGCTCATTTTTTGCGGGATGAGGTGACGGCTTTATTGGTACTATTTTGGGGGGCATACGCCTTTTTGATCGCTTGGTGTTGCAATTTTTGTGATGTAAATTGACAGAAATTGCTTTTTTTTGCATAGTTAAAAAAAAGTTTTATGATGTTTATCGGACGGGGAGGATCATGTGATATATTTATAGAGCCGGTCGTTACAGATGCGGCGATACCTAATATATGTGTTTTCTTTTTTTTTTCTATTTTTTATTATAAAATCTGTGGTAAGAGGCGTTTTTTTTCTTTTTTTACTTGAAACTTTTTTTTTTTTTATTAAAAACACTTTTTTTTGCTTTTTTTTTTTTAAACTTTATTTCTGTCCCACTCTGGAACTTCAACTTTTGGGGATCTGATCCCCTCTGCAATGCATTACAGTACATCTGTATTGTAATGCATTGCCTGTTAGTGTATAACACAGAGTAATACACTAACAGGTTGCCTAGGAGACCCAGCCTGGGCACCGGTAGAAGGCAGGTCCCGATACCGTGCAAGGCATTGGGCAGCCTCTGCAGGGCATCAGGCTGCCTTGTCACACATCGGGTCCCCGCCACAGCAGGGCAGGGACCCGATTGGCCCCCTTACCCACAGCAAACCCCTTCTATGTCGCGGTCAGCACTGACCGCGGCATAGAAGGGGTTAATCCGCCGGCATCGCTGTAAACAGCAATGCCGGCAGATACAGCAGGGGCCTGGCTATCAGGGACTGCCGGGCCCCTGCAGTGATCAGGCGGGCGCAGCCCCTGCACCCACCCGATCAGCCCTCCGTGCATGTACGGCGGAATGCGTTCTGGCAGAGCTTCCCCCGGGGTTTTGCGTTAAGGGGTTATAAAGGTTAATCTCTCTACATTTTGTGTTGAAAGGCGAGTTCTCTTTAGGGTAACGATGCCTCCCGCCACACTAAACACCCGATCTGATGCCACACTACTGGCCAGGCAGGAAAGCTTTCCCAGGAAAAACTCAGGCAGCTGCGGCCACAATTCTAGTTTGGCTGCCCAGTAGTCCAAGAGATCTTGGATCTGGGGTGACAGGGTGCAGTCCAAGTATGCCACCACCTGCTGGTTCAGGTTCTGCTCCATGTCCTGCTGCTGCTGGCTGATTTCTTTAGTTGGCAGGCGAAGAAGACTCAAGTTACTGCTGACTGAGCTACTGATGCTCCTGCCCCCTCCTCCAGCAGTCATGTCAGGAGACCGTGACCGCAGAGGGTCCCTCCAGTCAGACCTTCATGAGGATGGCTGATGGCGCACACAGGCACCGACCAACCAACTATATAGGATGTCTTGATAGTAGTTGAGTTTGGCCCCCATTTTGGCCTGGTAGGGGGGTCTAACATCTTGAAGAGCCAGTAGTCATCCCTCTGCCGATTGGTGATAATGCGGCTCAACATGCAACTCAACATGCATCTGGCCAAATGTGTATGGGAATTGGAGGGACTTCCTGCCTCCATCTCCACTGCATACTGCCATGGACTGTCGGGGTCATCTTCCTGGTCTTCCTTATTGCCCTCCAATTTTATGGCGGCCATTATGGCGCATAACAGATAGTATTTAGTGTTAGGTTCCCGTCTTACAGAGATCACCTTGACGTTCGGCAGATGGGCTCAGATGGTTTTGTACAAAATGCATTTGCCAAGCATCTCACTTTATAAATAAGCGTAGTATTAGCACTATAACATTTTTTGTCATTATGGACAGGCTGGTGTGACAGGTGTCTTGACGGACGGACAGGCTGGTGTGACAGGTGTCTTGACGGACGGACAGGCTGGTGTGAAAGGTGTCTTGATGGACGGACAGGCTGGTGTGACAGGTGTCTTGACGGACGGACAGGCTGGTGTGACAGGTGTCTTGACGGACGGACAGGCTGGTGTGACAGGTGTCTTGACGGACGGACAGGCTGGTGTGACAGGTGTCTTGACGGACGGACAGGCTGGTGTGACAGGTGTCTTGACGGACGGACAGGCTGGTGTGACAGGTGTCTTGACGGACGGACAGGCTGGTGTGACAGGTGTCTTGACGGACGGACAGGCTGGTGTGACAGGTGTCTTGACGGATGGACAGGCTGGAGTGACAGGTGTCTTAACAGATGGACAGACTGGAGTGACAGGTGTCTTGACAGACAGGCTGGAGTGACAGGTGTCTTAAAAGATGGACAGGCTGAAAAGACAAGTGTCTAGACGGACGGACCGGCTGGAGTGACAAGTGTCTTGACGGACAGGCTGGAGTGACAGGTGTCTTGACGGACAGGCTGGAGTGACAGGTGTCTTGACGGACAGGCTGGAGTGACAGGTGTCTTGATGGACAGGCTGGACACGCTGGAGTGACAGGCACAGAAGAGTGGCAAATCGGCACTGAAGGGGTTAATTATGTGTGAGGCAGGGGATGAGGCACAGAACTGATGATGACAGGCTGACAGATGAGAAACAAGACAATGCAACAGCACTCTGCAAACCAGATAAAGTACAATAATGCCATAAATGTCACACCAGCCTGTCCGTCCGTCAAGACACCTGTCACAAACTCCCAAGTTATATTTAAAAAAAAATATTAACCCTGTCACTACGTGTTCCATCCTCCTGTTGGTACATACTCGTGTCCTGTGCTTGGGTGGCACCATTCTGTAAAATATGTCTCCTATGCCCCATGTGAATTTGTGCCACCTATAATTGTAAAATAATACATTAATTAACCCCTTTTCAACCCCAATAAGGATATTGGCACTACTCTGTGCCCCATACTAGACCCCTGTATATTATTTTCACCAGCCATCTGTGCTACCTGTGACACCTGTCAATAACTGCCAAGTGACTCAGGCAGTTTTTATCCTAAAGGCTATACAAAATAAATAAATACAATTTTTTAATAAAAGACAAAAGAAAATCTACATTAGTTTACAGTTTAAAATGACTAAATGACTTTTCACTGCCGAAGAGCCATATGCCGTGCTTTTTGAGGACACTGACTCCAACAGTGGAGATGAAGTGACATTTTTAGTTTCATCTTCCTCAAATGATTCATCTAATGATGAACCCCCTCATAGGCGTCCTAGGGGTAGTGCGCAGCCCCGTACAAGTGACTCTCCATGGATCCCCGCAGATAATTATGTGCCCCAGGTGCCTGAATTTACAGCCACTCCAGGCATCAATGTAGATACCACAGGTTTCAGTGAAATTCATTTTTTCTAATTATTCTTCACTGATGACCTACAGCAAGCATGTCAAACTCAAAGGCTAACATGGGCCAAAAAAACAAAATTTAAGTTTATGTGGGCCCCATCAAAAAAAAATAAAAAAATCGTACATTTTCATAGAACAACATTGTTGTTTCATGACTGCTGACCCCCAACATCCCGTTGCCCAATAACACAAGTGAGACATATATATATACAAATATTAAACTTCACTATAAGACGCACCTAGGTTTTTGAGGAGGAAAATAAGAAAAAAATATTTTTAACCAAAAGTTGTGCTTTTGGTGGGCTTTGAATTAATGGTGGTCTGTGCATGACACTATTATGGGGGATCTGTGGATGACGCACTGTCATGTGGGGGATCTGTGGATGGCACTGTTATGGGGGACCTGTGGATGGCACTGTTATGGGGGATCTGTGGATGGCACTGTTATGGGGGATCTGTGGATGGCACTGTTATGGGGGATCTGTGGATGGCGCTGTTATGGGGGATCTGAGGATGGTGCTGTTATGGGGGATCTGTGGATGGCACTGTTATGGGGATCTGTGGATGGCACTGTTATGGGGGATCTGTGGATGGCACTGTTATGGGGGATCTGTGGATGGCACTGTTATGGGGATCTGTGGATGGTACTGCTATGGGGTGGGATATCTGTGGATGGCATTGTTATGGGGTGGGGGGATCTGTGGATGGCATTGTTATGGGGTGGGGGATCTGTGGATGGTGCTGTTATGGGGGATCTGTGGATGGCATTGTTATGAGGTGGGGGATCTGTGGATGGAACTGTTATGGGGTGGGATATCTGTGGATGGTACTGCTATGGGGTGGGATATCTGTGGATGGCATTGTTATGAGGTGGGGGGATCTGTGGATGGAACTGTTATGGGGGGGGATCTGTGGATGACACTGCTATATGTCATCCACAGATCCCCCTCATAACAGTGTCCCCCAATACACCGGCCCTCTGCTCACCGAAGTATTTATAAACATGAATCCTTATCCTGTTATTAAGTTGAACTAACGCTGCGCTCTCCCATGTTCCCATGTTCCCCTGTATCCCCACAGCACTTACGAACACGCTTCCATAGCAGGCAGAGCGGACGGCACCAGTAACGTCACTCACTGACGTCGCGCGTCTGCTCCACCTGCTTCATTCATAAAGTGGGCGGAGCAGGCGCTCGACGTCAGTGAGTGACGTTACTGCTGCCGTCCGCTCTGCCTGCTATTGAAGCTTAAGTAAGTGCTATGGGGATACAGGGGAACATGGGAACATGGGAGAGGGCAGCGTTAGTTCAACTTAATAACAGGATAAGGATTCACGTTTATAAATACTTTGGTGAGCGGCGGGGCCCGGTGTAAGAGTACAGTGACTGCACCGGGCCCCGCCCCTAGTTACGGACTCCAGCCCCTCCTCTCTCCCGGCTCATACATAGCAGTCTGCGATGCTGCATCTTTGCCGGGCCGCAAAGATATTCATTGCGGGCCGCACGCATTACCTACAGTAATTAATTGATTGTGGAACAAACAAATATATATGCAGAGCAATTTATTGCCTCCCATCCAGACTGTTATCTTTCAAGGCCCCACAAATAGACCCCTACTAACACGACTGAAATGCAAAAGTTTTGGGGACTTCTCCTAAGCATGGGCATTATAAAAAAAACAACAATACATTCATATTGGAACAAAGATATTCTTTATCACACCCCTCTTTACTTTCTTGCCATGCCCCGGACCCGTTTCGAAGCTATTCAAAGATTGATAATGAATGCCCACCCCCAAGCGATCCCAGTTATGACTTTAAAATTAGGCCAGTGATTGACCACTACAATTGAAATTTGGTCAAGTATATACCCCCCAAAAATGCCTCTCAGGGGATGAATCATTGGTCCACTTCAAAGGGCGATTACATTTCCGCCAGTATTTGCCCAATAAAAGGGCTAGGTATGGCGTGAAGTTGTATAAGGCCTGTGAAAGTGTATCCGGGTATACATTGCGCTTTCGTATTTACGAGGAAAAAGATTCAAAGATTGAGCCACCCGATTGTCCTCCGGTTCTGGGTATAAGTGGGAAGATAGTATGGGATTTAGTCCACCCCGTTTGACCACAGATACCATCTATATTTGGACAACTTTTACAATAGTGTCGCT
Source organism: Bufo bufo (assembly GCF_905171765.1). Classification (NCBI taxonomy): domain Eukaryota; kingdom Metazoa; phylum Chordata; class Amphibia; order Anura; family Bufonidae; genus Bufo; species Bufo bufo. The sequence continues at coordinate 131,035,312 of NC_053392.1, read as the reverse complement.
CTCCTGAAGTGCCTTGCTGCCAGAGGCATAGGCACATGTGGTACAATTAGACAAAATAAAAAAGGGCTCCCTAAATCCTTTATAGATCAGACCGTGCGTCGTGAGGAAAGCAGGGCTGTTTGCTCAGAAAATTTAATGTTGCTAAAATGCAAGGAAAAACGGGATGTTCTTGTGTTAACTACCATCAATGCAAATCAATCCACCGCAGTCCGAGGAACCACAGAGCAGAACACCAAGCCTGTGTGTATCCAGGATTACAACCAGTTCATGGGCGGAGTGGATCTTTTAGACCAGGTACTACAGCCCTACAGTGCCTTAAGAAAATCTAAGGTGTGGTACAGAAAATTAGCTGTGTACCTAACCCAAGTGTCACTATATAATGCCTTTGTCATCCATAGAACAGCTGGTCATGGGGGAACCTTCTTAGAACTTCAGGAAAAAAATTATAAAAAATGTATTTTTGGTGTTCAGGAAGGAGAGGGCACTATTTCAGTCAGCAGTGCTTCTGGAGTCTCAAGAATAATACATGGGCAGCATTTCCCTGGAGTACTTCCCCCACAGAAAAAAAAAAAGGCGACCCCAAAAAAAGTGTCGAGTTTGTTCAGTTAAAGGGATTAGGAAAGCACCACTCACTACTGTCAGACCTGCCCCTCTGAACCGGGCCTCTGCATTGGAGAGTGCTTTCGAGTTTATCACACCTCCACTGATATCCATTAAGTTAATTTCATTCATTTCTTAATTAATCCATGGGAAGACATTTTCAGTTTAGCATGTTTCCATTTAGCAATCCAATAATAGCTCCCCCCCACAAAAAAAAAAATATATTTTTTTTAAATTCCCATTATACCCCTAGATGAATACATTGAAGGGTGTCATTTTATTGAATGGGGCATTTCTTCAATTTCTATTTATGTTCTGGCACCCCTAGAGCCTAATTTTTGCGGTTTTCACCCCTCAGGGTGTCTTCAAATGCGACATAGTGCCTGAAAATAATTCATGCAAAATCTGCCCTCCAAAAGCCACACAGTGTTCCTCCCATTCTGAGCCCTGCTCAGCACATATGGGGTGCATTTTCTCCTTTAACACCTTGTGAAAAAAAAATTGGGGTCTGTTAGTAATTTTTCTTTTTCACAAATGTGTGCTTTGAAATCCTTTAACAAGTGTTTCTGCCTTCTGTGAGACACATGTTTGCAGAAAAGTACCCTTTCTACCACTTAAAATGTTCCTACGGGGGTGTTTGGGGTGTTTAAATTTCTGGGGACCTCAGGAATCGTTTAAATGCGACATGGCACCTAAAATTAATGTCTGCCAATTCAGGTCAGCAAAATCCATATTTTACAGTTTGAATCTAGAGCCCTGCTGTGCGCCCATACATCATTTTCTGAGCACATATGGGGTGTTGCCGTATTCGGGGGAAAAATGGGGAGCAAAATATGGGGTGCATTTTGTCCTGTTACTCCTTGTGAAAGTGAAAAATGTGGGTGTAAACAACTTTTTCTGGAAAATTTTTAAATTTTTCCTTTTCACAGCCAAGTGTTTCCTAATTTTGTGAAATGCCTGATGGGTCAAAGTGCTCACTACACACCTTGAAATATTCCTTGAGGGGTGTAGTTTCCGGAATGGGGTCACTTTTTTGGGGTTTCCACTTTAGTGCCACCTCAGGGTGTCTTCATATGCAACATAGCTCCCAATTACCATTCCATCTAAATCTGCTCTCCAAAAGCCATATGGTGCTCCTTCCATTCTGAAGCCTGCTGTGCACCCATACATCATTTTTTGAGCACATATGGGGTGTTTTTGTATTCGGGGGAAATGGGGAACAAAATGTGGGGTGCATTTTGTCCTGTTACCCTTTGGGAAAGTGAAAAATGTGGATGTAAAGAAACTTTTTTGTGAAAATAAATAAAATTTTTCATTTTCACTGCCAAGTGTTACCTAATTCTAGGAAACACCTTTGAGGTTAAAATGCTCACTACACAACTTGAAATATTCCTTGAGGGGTGTAGTTTCCGGAATGTGGTCACTTTTTGGGGATTTCCACTGTAGGGCCACCTCAGGGTGTCTTCATATGCGACATAGCTTCCAATTACTATCCCAGCTAAATCTGCTCTCCAAAAGCCATATGGTGCTTCTTCCACTCTGAAGCCTGCTGTGCACCCATACATCAGTTTTTGAGCACAGATGGGGTGTTTCTGTAAACTCCAGATTTAAGGTAATAGATTTTGAATTTTGTTTGGCTGTTAACTCTTGATGTGTTGCAGAAAAAATTGATTAAAATTTTAAATCTGCAAAAAAAAGAGAAATTTTGAAATTTCATTCCCATTTTCCTTTAATTTTCGTGGAGCTCCTAAAGGGTAAACAACATTTGTAAAATCAGTTTTGAATAGCTTGGGGGGTGTAGTTTCTAAAATGGGGTGATTTATGGGTGGCTTCTAACATGTGAGCCCCAGAAAGTAACTTCATAACTGAACTGGTCATGAAAAAGATGGGTTTTGGAAATTTTCTAAAAAAATATAAGATTTGCTTCTAAACTTCTAAGCCTTCTAACGTCCCCAAAAAATAAAATGTAATTTTCAAAATTATCCAAACATGAAGTAGACATTTTGGTATTTTTTTATAAATAAAAATGAAATATTTTGACTCAATTTTGCAACTGTCATGAAGTACAATATGTGATAAGAAAACAATCTCAGAATGGCCTGGATAAGTAAAAGTGTTTTAAAGTTATTACCACATAAAGTGACACATCAGATTTGCAAAATTAGGCTGCGTCCTGAAGGTGAAAAATGGCTGTATCCTGAAGGGGTTAACAAGTAAAATGCTCTATTGGGTTCAGATCAGGTGACTGACTTGGCCATTCAAGAATATTCCACATCTTTGCTTTAATAAACTCCTGGGTTGCTTTGGCTTTATGATTTTGGTCATTGTCCATCTGTATTATGAAATGGCGACCAATCAGTTTGGCTGCATTTGGCTGGATTTGAGCACACAGTATGTCTCTGAAAACCCCACAATTCATCCAGCTGCTACTGTCCAATGTCACATCATCAATAAACACTAGGGACCCAGTGCCACTGGCAGCCATGCATTCCCAAGCATCACACTGCCTCTGCCGTGTTTTACAGATGATGTGGTATGCTTTGGATCATGAACTGTACCATGCCTTCACCATACTTTTTTCTTTCCATCATTCTGGTAGAGGTTGATCTTGGTTTCATCTGTCCAAAGAAGGTTCTTCCAGAAGTGTGCTGGTTTTTAAGATGTTTTTTTAGCAAAGTCCAATCTAGCCTTCTTATTCTTGAAGCTTATGAGTGGCTTGCACCTTGCAGCGAACCCTCTGTATTTACTTTTATGCAGTCTTCTCTTTATGGTAGATTTGGATATTGATACGCCTATATCCTGGAGAGTATTGATCACTTGGTTGGCTGTTGTGAAGGGGTTTCTCTTCACCATGGTAATTATTCTGCGATCATCCACCACTGTTGTCTTCTGTGGGCGTCCAGGTCTTTTTGCATTGTTGAGGTCACCAGTGCTTTCTTTCTCAGGATGTACCAAACTGTAGACCTCACTTGGAGTATTGTGAGCAGTACTGGAGGCCATATCTCCAGAAGGATATAGATACTCTAGAGAGAGTTCAGAGAAGAGCTACTAAACTAGTACATGGATTGCAGGATAAAACTTACCAGGAAAGGTTAAAGGACCTTAACATGTATAGCTTGGAAGAAAGAAGAGACAGAGGGGATATGATAGAAACTTTTAAATACATAAAGGGAATCAACTCGGTAAAGGAGGAGAGCATATTTAAAAGAAGAAAAACTACCACAAGAGGACACAGTTTTAAATTAGAGGGGCAAAGGTTTAAAAGTAATATAAGGAAGTATTACTTTACTGAGAGAGTAGTGGATGCATGGAATAGCCTTCCTGCAGAAGTGGTAGCTGCAAATACAGTGAAGCGGTTTAAGCATGCATGGGATAGGCATAAGGCCATCCTTCATATAAGATAAGGGCCGGGGGCTATCCATAGTATTCAGTATATTGGGCAGACTAGATGGGCCAAATGGTTCTTATCTGCCGACACATTCTATGTTTCTATGTTTCTATGTTTCTAGATTTTGCCACTCCTGATAGTGTAGCAATTTCTCTGATGTTTTTTGTTTTGTTTTCATAGATGAAGGATGGCTTGTTTCACCTGCATGGATAGCTCCTTTGACTGCATGTTTACTTCTCAGCAAAATCTTCAAAATGCAAGCACCACACCTCAAATCAACTCCAGGCCTTTTATGTGCTTAATTGAGAATGAAATAATGAAGGAATTACCCACACCTGCCCATGAAACAGCCTCTGAGTCAATTGTCCAATTACTTTTTGTCCCTTTAAAAACAGGTTGTCACATGTAAAGTAGCTGAAACTCCTAAACCCTTCATCCAGTTTTAATGTGGATACCCTCAAATGAAAGCTAAAAGTCTGGACTTTATGTCCATGTCCATTATACCTTGAATATGTTTTAGTAAATAGGTAAAAAAAAAAATTGTGTCAGTGTCCAAATATATATGGATCTAACTGTATGTATACAGTTCCTGGGTGTTAATGTCATTCTCCTCAGCCAATTCAGCCCCCCTGGACTCAGGTGGCCTTGAGATGTATACGGTTCCAATAGCGACTATAATTCCTGTTTCTGGTCGTGTTTTTTAAAATATAACTTTTATTTCTCTTTATTAAACAAACATTGCCACAAAAAACATAAAGTGAAAGTTTAAAAATACATATGGAGGGCTGAATATATTGGGGCTTTAGGGTATAGTATCTCTACTTAAATCAGTAGGTCAGGTGATATTGCTACATATCTCTCTGACAATAGGTGCAGGCGGTATAATAAATACAGTGTCTGTAGTGTCAGCCGACACCAAACACTCTGTGTTTAACCTGCACACAATCAGCTAGGGACCCTGCCTAAAGTGCTGTTAATATAGTGTCTAGCTCTGCCAGAATACTACTAGTGGCTCCGCCACTTGCACTTCAATTTATCGGCACTGCCCCTATAATATAATGATATACGCGGCGTCTGCAGTTCGCCGTGCATCTCTTAGTTTCTTTGCCCTGCCATAATTTTTAAAAGTCTAAAGAATGCAGCTCTCCCGACATGTTTCACCGCTAGATGCGGCGTCTTCAGGGGAAAAGGAGCTACTATCAACACCAGTGTTACACTTTCAAGATCCTTTATACCAGTAGGGCGGATCTCACCCTTTGGTAGCCTAAAGGGTTTAGTCTCGTGTTGACGAAAGTAGTATAGGGCCTATCAAGTCCATCTCTCAGGTCACATTGTACTGGTTACGGGCCAATCAGATAATTGCTTATGCGGTTGCGTCCGATACTTAGTTGTTTTTGCTATAAAGATTTAATGCGCATGCGTTAGGACTTCAGGTTTTCCGAATATTTCACCCGAACATCACAAACACGCATGCGCTTATACTTAGAAAATTCTTGTACAAGACTTCCATTGGGACTTGGAAGATTCGCTTCACAAGGTGAGCGCGCATGCGCGAGGACTTAAACGGTATATCATCCAGGTCTAGTGGCCTAAGGCGCATGCATTGATACTTAGTAACTTTAATGTATCCGTACTTGGATGTTTTCGGATCGACTATCAGGTGCGCATGCGTTCAAACTTAGGCACGATCATCTATATATCCGGGGCGCCTGCGCCAGAACTTAGAGTTGTCACGCTTTTCAAATCCACACTCTCGTATACGCAAAGTCTAATAGTCCAGGGCGCATGCATTAGTACTTGATAAATTTAATGGATCTGTACTTAGATGTTTTCGATCCAGCTCAGATGCGCATGCGTCCAGACTTAGACACCATAGTCTATATACCCAGAGTACCTGCACGGGAACTTAGAGTTATAACTCTATTCAGATCCACTATCACGCATGCGCTGATACTTTATTTCAGAGGGGTACATTCGCTGATGTATATGGATTAGCTAGAAGTGTTCTTTCTATATTACGCTCTGGTAGGTGTATATATGCGTGGGGTCAAATGTTCTATAGTTGCAGGTACAAAATAGATGACATAAGGTACTCGGCCCTAGGTTGCGTTAGCGATCTGTCAGTGAATTTCCCAAGTCTCCCCGTTCTGGACGCTTAGTGATTGCTGCGCTTGTATACTCCATATATAACTATGTTTCATTTTTCTAAGTTAAGATTACATTATTACAACTATTAACTATGTATTATTATTATCATCATGTTCTGTAATTTTTCAGAGAGAAGAGAGATAATTATTCAGTTGCACTCTGAGATCAGGTGGGGATCCCATGGGCTCAACACCCTGAGATTCCATCCTTTATCTTTTATATAAATGCTGTGAAGGTAAATCCTTCATTTAACCCATTTGGGCTCATGGTGTTGAGTCTCTGGATCCACCGTGCCTCGCTCTGTAACAACCTCCTATCGAGATTACCTCCTCTAGGGCCCAAATACAGCTTCTCTATACCCAAAAATCATAGGACTGTTGTGTTATTACCATGCACATACTTTATATGTCTGGCAATCGGGGTGTCCTTGCCTGTTTCTATTGAGCTTATATGGCCTGAGATACGGCGTCTCAATTCCTGAATCGTTTTGCCCACGTAAAGTTTGGGGCATGGGCAGGATGCTATATATATGACTCCTTGTGTTTTGCAAGTGATCAATTGTCTTATCACGTATTCTTTTTTGTCATCAGGGTTTGTGAATTTTTTAATACGCGGGATGTATTTACAGAAGGAGCAGTCTCCACATGGTGTTGATCCACAGTATTTTTCTCTAATTCGAATGTTTCCTGTTCCTTTCTCCTTCAGGTGGCTGTGCACTAGTTGATCTTTCAAGTTTGGGCCTCTCCTATAGGTGACACTTGGATTGACGGTAAGTACTGTTTTGAGGTCTCTCTCTGTCTGTATAATATGCCAATGTTTTTGCAATATACTATATATTTCCTTATTATACCCATCAGAGATCCCTATACATCGGATGATCTCATTCTTTTTGGGGGAAGTTGTTTTCAGTAAGTCATCCCTATTTGTAGTTTTTGCTCTGATATAGGCTCTTTTTAGAGGTGTTGCCGGCTAGCCTCTTTTTTTAAATCTCTCAAAGGTGTCTGCTTTCTCTTTCAAAGGTTACCTCATCGGAACAATTCCTCCGAGCCCGCAAATACTGGCCCGTAGGGATTCCCCTCTTGAGTGGTGGAGGATGCCAACTGGTCCAATGTAGGTAGCTGTTAGTGGAGGTTGGTTTTCTGTATACCTCAGTACCAAGATGTCCGTTTCCCATAATTCTTATTTTTAAGTCCAAAAAGACAATTTCTCTCTCCTGTAATTCATACGTATATCTCATAACTATATCATTATTGTTTAACACCTGGGCGAATTCCCTAAAAAGTGATTGTCCACCATCCCAGAGGATGAGGATGTCGTCTATATACCTGCCCCAAAATATAATGTGGCAGGTATATGACGACATCCCCTCTGTGAAAACTGTGTTGTTTTCCCACCACCCTAAAAATTAATTTGCATATGTGGGGGCACAAGATGTCCCCATAGCGGTGCCATTAATCTGTTTATAATATTGTCCCTGAAAGATAAATAAAATTGTGCTCTAAAACAAATTCCAACATAGATATTACTAGGTGATTGTGCTGGTGAAAATTACTACTTTTCGTGCTAAGAAATTGGTGAACTGCGTTTAGACCAAGTGAATGTTGTATGTTACTGTATAGGGATTCGACATCCAAGCTTGCCAGTATAGTATTTGGTGTCATTGTCATATCATTGATTTTCAGGAGGAGATCTTTAGTGTTTTTAATGTAGGACGGTAGGGTGGTCACAAATGGTCTTAATATTTGGTCTACATACTCACTGATGCCCTGTGTCAAATTATCATTCCCGGATACTATCGGTCTCCCTGGGATAGGTGTCTTATTTTTGTGCACCTTGGGGAGTGCATAGAAGGTGGAGATAGTAGGGTCTTTTTTAAGGAGGTACACTAGTTCATCTTTTGTTATTAGGTCCCTAGATCTTGCATCCAACAAAAGTGTCTTCAATTCAGTGGTATAATCCTTAGTGGGGTCATTGGGGAGTAATTTGTAGGTCTTTCTATCTCTTAGGAGTCTCTGTATCATGTCCACATAGTCATCTCTATCCTGGATGACTATGTTGCCCCCTTTGTCGCTGGGTTTAATTACGATGTCCTCATTACTCCTGAGTTCTTCCAGTGCTTTCAGTTCATGAATATTCATATTCGAGTCAATATCCTGCGTAACCAAACTTACAAAGGTATCAATCTCTTTAAACTGCGCAAATAATGGAGTAGTCTTGGATTTGGGTTTTAAAGTCGAGAAAGGGGGGTCTGGAATGACACATTGCCCTTCATTCTCTCAACAAATCCTCTAGGGCCTGGACACATCTCTCTTCATTTTCATGCATTTTTCTTAGATCCCATTCTGCTTGTTTGTGTACTTTATGTAGGGCTAATTTGCGCGCAAAGAGATTGATGTCCTTAATCCACAAAAACTTGTCACTTTGTGGAACTGGAGAGAAAGTAAGACCTCTACTCAAAAGACACGACCAGAAACAGGAATTATAGTCGCTAGACTATTGGAACCGTATATTTGACCTCCTGGGTCTAGTGGGTCATTTGATATATTATAGCCTTGAGATGTAGGCGCCACATTTCCTGTGCCCTGGCGAGTCAGATTTATCAGCATCTGCTCTAGGACGTGAAGTGGAATGACACCATTCATCTCCTATGGATTCCTTCAGCTTTAGATTACAGTAACTGCACTATCCCTGCAGTCTCCCTATGATCTCCCTATAGTGTCTGAGACACTCCCTACGATTTCCCTATGCTGTCCCTGCACTGTCTTTGCACTCTCCCTATCCAATATTCTACAATTAAAGCCTTATGCTCAGCTCACAGTGAAATCGCGGAGACCACGCAGGATGAGGCTTTTAAAGGGCTGTGACATCACTGGGCCTAGCTAGCTGCAGATTGGCTGTCATCATGGCATTATGGGTGATCTCGCGGTCCCTGGCTTCTTACTTTCACTTTGTCACATGTGTAGCTGCCATTTTAGGAAAAAACTGATTTGTTACCACGCAGCTCGAGGAAATTCGGATTTGTTGCGAATCAAATTTTTCCTAAACTTCAGATCGAATTCCACCTTGGATGCTTCACTTTGCTTAACACTATTTGAGCTTTCCTCACACTGTTGCTACCGAGGGCTGTGCAATGAAACGAGGGGACACCCTTTCTTCCTCTAGCCACACTCTGGTTCTGGGGATCCTGCCTGATGGTATTTGGGGTGCCTGTCACCAAAAATCGCTATGAAATCTGAAAGCACCATGTTATAGAGCAGGAGAAGCTGAGCGGATTGATATATATATTTGTGGGAAAAGAGTCAGTAAAACCTGGAATTTTTACATTTACATCTGCAACCTTGTGAAGTGCTATCGGTACAGGGAGGAAGAGTTATCAGTGACTGACAGCTATCTCTGTATACACACTTATACACACAATACCATCAATCACTGGTAACCCCTCCCTCCTGTACCAACGCTGTTAAATGAAGGGAGAAAAATCTGAGATATAAATGTATAAATTGCAGGTTTTACTGAATCTTTTCCCACAAAAATATGTCAATCTGCTCGGTTTCTTCTGCTCTATAACATGGTGCTGTCAGATTGTATTGCATTTTTGGGTAAAAGGTCCTCTTTAAGTACTTGTATGGATGCAAGGCAGGACATGTAGTGTGTAATTGCTGGCATATGGTGCAGCCGTCAGTTACCAGACCAGATTTAACAGATTTTACAGTATAGTCTATCTTTAGTGTTGTGCAAAATAGTAGTTGTAGTAAACGCAACGACAGCAAAATACAGTTCCAATACACAGTGCAATTGTTTTCACATAACGATGTATTGATTTAGGCCCCCTGCACACGAATGTGTGCACCCCGTGGTCGTGCTGCGGCCCGCAAAATGCGGGTCGCAATGCACGAACACAGTCCGTGGGGCAGCCGCAGCGGATTGCGGACCCATTCACTTTAATGGGTCCGCGATCCTGCCGTTCTGCAAAAAGATAGGACATGTTCTATCTTTTTGCAGAACGGAAGTACGGGACGAAACCCCACGGAAGCACTCCATAGTGCTTCCGTAGGGTTACGTTCCGTGCTTCCTTTCCGCACCATTCCGCATCTCTGGATTTGCGGACCCATTCAAGTGAATGGGTCCGCATCCGTGATGGGGAATGCCCATGGAACGGCACCCGTGTATTGCGGGTCCGCAAATGCGGTCCGCAATACGGCAACGGGAAGCACACGTTCGTGTGCAGGGGGCCTTAGGCAAAGATGGGCGTTATGACCCTCTTCTATCTCTGTCTCTGTCGCAATTGAACTCTTGCAATGGTGGCTGTAATGTCAACTGAGGGATACAGGATTTTAGAGATATGACTGGCCAGGTCATGTACCTGCGAGAAAGGTGTCTTAAAGGGCATCTGTCAGCAGATTTGTACTTGTGAAACTGGCTGACTTGTTACATAGGTACAAATCTGCTGACAGATGCCCTTTAGCAGTGTTCCTCGCTGCTTAAAGGGAACCTGTCACCAGTTTTATGGTGTCCTAACTAAGGGCAACATAAATAAGTGATCAGCTCATTAGCATACGGCATGTGACATCTTTGTGTGTATATTATGAGGTAACCATCTGTCACACCAGTAAGTGAATACATCTAAGGTACTTTTTAGTAGTTAATGATTGTATATAATTAGTTAGATTATAATCAAATATCCACATGACAGGTTCCCTTTAAGTCTTTGGTAACAGATTAACTTACTGACTTCAATGCTTGGCTTCAAAGTTGTCTAGTTCTCTTCTTCTGTAGATCGTGCACAGCTCTGTAGCTTTTTGTTTCAAAAAGTATTTATTGAGTTTTTGCATATTGGAGAAAAAAGCAATTACATGGGTAATTGATACAACAAATAACATAAAACAAGTATGTCTCTTGGAGTTATACATGGTATATATCACATTAAGCAATGTATTTTTAAATAAATTATAAACATTTAAATGTGGAGAGAAAAGTGCATCAGTTTCATATGTCAGTCTGATATTACACAAAATCAGAGGGAAATACTGTATCGGATATCTGGGGAGTGAGGGGAAGCTGTCCAGGGTTCCCAAACCTTCTCAAAGGTGGCAAATGTGTCAGTGCGGATAGCTGAAAGCTTTTCAAATAATAATATTTTATTGACCCTGTCCAAAACAGCTTGGAAGGATAATGAGTCTGAGCGCCATTTAAAGGCGATATGAATCCTAGCTGCCAGAAGGATAAATTGGGCGAGTTTAAATCTGGCAAAAGAAAGTCTGTGAGGTTTGTCTCCTAGTAGACAGAAGGTCACTGTCATGGGGTCGGAGCAATGTAAGACTGATGAAATTAGATTAGTCACCTTGCTCCAGAACCTTTTAGCTACATGGCATGACCACCACGTGTGTAACATGGACCCCACCTCACCGCAACCTCTAAAGCACAGTGGGGAAACCTCTGGGTATATACAGTGTAGGCGGGCAGGAACCATGTAAATCCTATGAAGTACCTTTATAGAGGTCTCGGCCAATGTGACCTGCCATGAACCCTTCGTAAGGGTTATGGAACGTTCAGACCACTTGGAGGGTGTGAATTCCCGATTCAAATCCTCTTCCCAAGTCCTCATGTATGGCATTTTATGATCTACCGGGACTGAATTGAGTGCCTCGTACATTCTGGATAGTAACCCTTGTCTATATAATGAAAAGTTAATTGAGCGTTCAAACGGTGTTAGCTCTACAGATCGGTCAGATGGAAGGATTGATCTAAAAAAAGAAAAAATTTGGTTCATGGTAAGGTATTCCCTAATGGGAGGAGAAAACTTCTCTTTAAAATCCGTAATTGAGATCAGTTTGCCTTTAGTCAGGAACTTAAGCAGTGAACACAAGTTATTGTTCGCCCACCAATCCAGAATGTGGGGTTGAGTACCCGGCAGGAAAGCAGGGTTTCCCAACAGGTCTTCCAATGGTGAAGGTTTGGCCTGCAGTGCGAACTTAAATCTGACCGACCTCCAGAGCAGTATTGAATAATATGATAGTATAGAGTTAACACGTAAAACTTGAGGGATGGGGGAGGTTGACCAAATCAGTGCTTTCCATGTGTAGGGTTTAAAATTGTTGAGTTCTAGCCCAATCCAGATAGGGTGCTCGTGTGGATCAAGAAGGGTCAGAAACATCTGGGCTAATCTCGCTGCTCTATAATATTTCACAAAATCAGGTACAGATAAGCCCCCTTGGGATCTATGTCTACATATCGTTACTCTGGATATACGATGTCGCTTGTTCGCCCAGACAAACCTCAGCACATCTCTCTGTATGGACTCAAGATCCCTTATAGGGATTGGTATTGGCAAGGTTCTAAATAGATATAGAAGCCTAGGGAGAATCACCATTTTGATTATGTTTATTCTACCTATCCAAGATGTCTGCAAGGTTTGCCATGACATTAAATCCTGTCGTATCTTGCGGTAAATAGGCAAGTAATTTATTTTGTAGACTGAGTCAAGACTACTTGGCATCTGGATCCCTAGATAAGAGAGGTGCTGAGGTCTGTATTGAAAGGGGAAACTATGCAGCAATGCCAACCTAGTGGAGACAGGTGTATTGCATAGAAGTAATTCGGATTTGGCATGGTTGATTGCTAGGCCTGAAGCTTTAGTGAAAGCTTCTAGTAGTTTTAAGAGAGAGGGGAAAGAAACGATGGGGTTAGTGATAGTTAATAACAGATCATCTGCAAACAAACTCAGTTTGTATTCTGATCCCCCAATTGAGTATCCCGTTATGTCAGTATGGGTTCTAATATGAATAGCCAGGGGCTCTATGGCTAGGGCAAATAAAGCTGGGGAGAGAGGGCATCCCTGTCTCGTACCTCTTTTAATGGATATGGGGGAGGGTTTCGTGGTGGGGAGCTTAAGGTAGGCTTCTGGATTAGAGTAGAGAGCTTGGATAGCAGCCAAGAAATGACCATTAATACCCATCCTTGAAAGAACTTTATAGAGATAAGTCCAGGTCTAGGAGTGCTAAAGGGGTTTTATTCTTGTTAGAGGAATGTATGACATTTAGGATCTTCCTGATATTATCAGGGGCTTCCCTTCTTGGTATAAACCCGACCTGATCCTTATGCACAAGGGATGGGAGGGAATTTTTAAAGGGCTTCTGTCACCCCAATAAACCGTTTTTTTTTTTTCTTTACTAATAATCCCTACACTGCGATCTCAGCATACATAAGCTAATTAATGATTTTCGTTCAGTAGAATTAGCTGAAAATCGATTTTTATAATATGTAAATTACCTTGCTACCAGCAAGTAGGGCGGCTACTTGCTGGTAGCAGCCGCATCCTCCGATCGTAATGACGCCCTTGAAGGGCTTCTGTCACCCCATTAAACCGTTTATTTTTTATTTTTTACTAATAATCCCTACACTGCGATCTCAGCATACATAAGCTAATTAATGATTTTCGTTCAGTAGAATTTGCTAAAAATCGATTTTTATAATATGTAAACTACTGGTAGCAGCCGCATCCTCCGATCATAATGACGCCCTCTCCGCTTGTTGATTGACAGGGCCAGGGAACGGAATCGTTCTCTGCTGGCCCTGCCTGTTTTCATTCAATATCTGGCGCCTGCGCCGCGGCCCTACCTATCTTCAATCGGCGCAGGCGCACTGAGAGGCAGCCACTCACTCGGCCGCTTCATCCTCAATGCGCCTGCGCCGGGTGTAGATGTGACGTCATCAGCGCAGGTGCATTGAGGATGAAGCGGCCGAGTGAGTGGCCGCCTCTCAGTGCGCCTGCGCTGATTGAAGATAGGTACGGCTGCGGCGCAGGCGCCAGATATTGAATGAAAACAGGCAGGGCCAGCAGAGAACGATTCCGTTCCCTGGCCCTGTCAATCAACAAGCGGAGGGGGCGTCATTATGATCGGAGGATGCGGCTGCTACCAGTAGTTTACATATTATAAAAATCGATTTTTAGCAAATTCTACTGAACGAAAATCATTAATTAGCTTATGTATGCTGAGATCGCAGTGTAGGGATTATTAGTAAAGAAAAAAAAAAAACGGTTTAATGGGGTGACAGAAGCCCTTCAAGCCTATTAGCTAATATAGAGGTGAAAATTTTATTGTCAATGTTTAAGAGAGAAATTGGCCTGTAATTGGATGGGAGAAGTGGATCTCTATGGGGCTTAGGGATAACCGTAATTGACGCTTTTAGAAACTCCTCAGGAGGAGTAGTCCCTTGCATTAGTTGGTTACAGTAATTTGTTACATGAGGGATAATATTGTGGCAAAATTTTTTGTAATATAATGCAGAATACCCGTCTGGACCTGGGGCTTTGCCTAATTTTAGGGAGTTAATGGTATAGGTCACTTCCTCATTAGTGATTGGGTTACTTAGTTCAGTTTGAGCTTCTGGGGTTAATGAGGGAAGTCGTATAGATGTTAGGAAATTATCTATCTGAGTGCTGGAGTCACCCTCAGGGCAGAATAAAGGGATTTATAATATTTTTGGAAGGTTGCATAAATGGTGTCTGGATTAGAGGTATTTTGGCCTGGCCTAGTACGTATTTGAAATACATGGTTGGTCCTCTGTTTAGTTTTACGTTGGTTGGCTAGTAGTTTGTCCGGTTTATTCGCATATTTATAATAAAAGAAGTTAGTCCACCTAAGAGCTTTTTCAGTATTGTTCGAGAGAACCATATTCAGTTGTTGTTTAACTTCTTTTATTGCTTTGAGTAGGTAAAACGTGGGGGATCTTTGGTGGGCCCAGACCAACCTATTCATTTTGGCCTCCAAACCTATCTGAGCTTGGGTCCTTTCCTTCTTCCTCTTGGAGGCAACTCTTATTAACCTACCCCTCATAAAGGCTTTGTGGGTCAGCCAAAGTGTCATAGGGTTAACTTCAGGGGTATTGTTTTCGGTGAAGAAGTTTACAAGGTCCTCCTGTAGTTGGGAAAATATGGTCGGGTTAGTAAGGATAGATTCATTCAACCTCCAGTGATAAGGGGTATTCATTTGATGGGATGTCATAAATTCAGAAATAACTAAATCATGGTATGACCATGACGACACAACATGCCTAGAGTAAGACATATAGGGTAAAATAGAGGTGGATGCTAATATCATGTCAATACGTGTATAGATCTGATGAGCAGGTGAGTAATACGTATATCCCCTCTGTGAACCATTGTGTTCCCTCCACGTGTCAGCCAAAGATAATGATTGCATAACCTGATCGATCAGCTTCACCTGAGTTGTCGGGCGTGGGGTAGCGGGGGGGACAGAACGATCTAATACTGGATGGAATGTAAAATTAAAGTCCCCACACCATATTAATTTCTGGAATGCGAGTATCTCAATTACTTTGCTTACAGTCTCAAAAAAGTGGATGGGGTTATCTGTGGGTGCATTGGAATTAACAATGCAGAGGGATTCTTCTTGGTGGGTTCCAACCAAAATCACATACCTCCCATTAGGGTCAATACATGTCTGAGTTACAGTAAAAGAAAAAGAGTTTCTTAGCAATGTAATAACTCCTCTACATTTTGACGTAAAGGTGGAGGAATGAAAGCTAGAATATTCTGGGTGGAAGTATTTCGGGTGTGATGTTGGTGTGTAATGCGTCTCTTGGAGACAGATGACGTCAGGTGCGTGTTTGAGATAAATTGCAAAGGCAGTTTTCCTTTTCCTAGGGTAATTGAAACCCCTTACATTATGAGTTAGTAGTTTACACATATTAGTATTATAGGGATAAAATCTCTATAGTGGTATTCGCCAGACGTCACCTACTCCCCGAAATACCTCCACCCTGGCCCTCCCTCTCACTCCAGCACATACATTGACAATCGTGACAGTACAATCCAAGAGTAAAACATCAATACAGTGGAACATCATAACAGCCTGAGTGAACAGGAAATATAAAGTGGGACTAAAAGGCCCCAACTTAAAAGTAAAAAATGGCGGGAAATAGGAGAGAGGAGTCAGCCTAGTAACGGCTAGCAGCACCCTCTCGCAATATCCCATAATCAGAGACAACATGAAAGTCCGCAATATCGAGACCCTGTAGCAATAAAACTGGCCCGATGTAGTAATTAGGGGTATAAAACAAAAGACCCCGTAAGAGACCTTTGCAGACCAACATAACTGTTACCGCTCTCTAGATGAGAAAAAGTGGAAAGTCAAGTGTTCCGCAATCTGGTCGAGCCACCTGGGGTTGATGGAACTTTTGTCCAGACTCTTGCTGGTCTCTGCGGTTTCGGCGAAGAAGATGGTAAGTCTTGATGTTCATACGGGATCCCGGCCTGCCGTAGTGCCTCCAGGCCCTCCGCCACAGAATGGATTGTGTGAGAGCGTGAGTTCAGCTGAAAGGATAAGTTGAAGGGAAATCCCGACCTGTATCTGACATTACCCTTCTGTAAGGCTTGTGTAACCGGCCTCATTTCCCTGCGCCTACGGAGTGTGGATGGCGCTAGGTCAGCGTAAAGGTGGACTGATTGTGGAAGTCCAGGTAGGTCAGGATTGTCCCTCGCTGCTGTGAGGACCTTGTCCCTTGTGTCAGGATGGTGGAACTTCAGGATAACATCCCTAGGGAGGTCCGGGTTCCGAGGTTTTCCCAGAGACCTGTGGACGCGGTCCATTTTCAGAAAATGCGGTTCTGATTGAGGTAGTAAGGTAGTGAATAACGCAGACAGAGTGGATTGTAGGTCATTAAACGATTCAGGTAGACCTCTAACTCTTAGGTTACCCCTCCGGGACCTGTTCTCGAGGTCTTCTATTTTGAGTTCCAGCTCTGCTAGTTGACTCTCATGGGAATTAATGTCCTCCCGGTCACGGCCTAGTGCATCAGACAAATCGTCTGTTCTCATTTCCAAGTCTGAAACTCTATTTTCCAGATCTTGTATCTGGCGTGTAAAGTCCGAGACAGCTTGGGACAACTCTGCTTTAAATAGTGCCGCAATGTTCTTGTACAAGTCCTCCTGACCCACCTGTCGGTCTGCTGTTTATTGGGGCAGATCACCACCATCCGATGAAGCTGGGCTGGCGGGAGTAGCTGGTGCGTCCGCCATGACAGTCTGCCTGGTCTGTCAGAAGATTTGTGACGGGACTGGAGTGCCCGGTATTCTAGTTCTCCCCTTGGTGCGGGTCATCTTCGGGGACCCCTGCATCAAATTTCAGGCTAAATGGAGCCCGGTAACAGGCGCTTTGATTAGGGTATTCTCGATGTGCGGAGCGGAGCTCACTGAAGCATGTC
Source organism: Bufo bufo (assembly GCF_905171765.1). Taxonomy (NCBI): domain Eukaryota; kingdom Metazoa; phylum Chordata; class Amphibia; order Anura; family Bufonidae; genus Bufo; species Bufo bufo. Next base: position 131,017,950 of record NC_053392.1, on the reverse strand, counting down.
CTCCTCGTGAGCCGCGCGCATGCGCCCCCCCTCTGTAGCTTTTTGGGCCTAAGAATGGAGAGCATAAATTACAGCTGTGGCTACTTTCACACTGGCGTTTCTGGGTCCGCTTGTGAGATCTGTTTCAGGGCTCTCACAAGCGGCCCAAAACTGATCAGTTCAGCCCCAATGAATTCTGAATGGATAAAGATCCGTTCAGAATGCATCAGTTTGGCTGCGTTTGGTCTCCGTTCCGCTTTTGAGGAGGCAGTGTTTTGATGTCCACCTGACGATGCGGAGCCAAACGGATCCGCCCTGACTTACAATGTAAGTCAATGGGGACGGATCAGTTTACACTGACACAGTATGGTGCAATTGAAAAAGGATCCGTCCCCCATTGACTTTCAATGTAAGTCAGGACGGATCCGTTTTGACTTAGACTTTTTTTTGGAAAGAATAATGCAAATGGATCTGTTCTGAACGGATACAAGCATTTGCATTATCGGTGTGGATCCGTCTGTGCACATACAAGACGTATCCAAACCGAACGCAGGTGTGAAAGTAGCCTGTCTCTGGCTCTCTCTCTCTAAATTCCAATCTAGACTGACCTAAGGTTAGGGGTGGGCCCAGCTCACACCTAACCTCCTACAAGGGCTGAGCAAGGATTGTTAAACCCGGCTGTGCCATTTATACATAGTTACACTGGGTACAACACATAACATAACATACCTAACAGTATATTACATAACAAACCATTTGCAAGGTCCCCCTTGCTCTAGGGTACTGCACTTCCACGGTAAGAAAAGGATGGATTATAGAGATGTTTTGAGATGCTTTGGCATGAGCATGGTTATAGAGTAAATGCATGCATGCAGATATAAAAAATAATTGGTCACAGCAGAGAGATCTATAGGTTTAGATTCAGTCGCCCTCCTGCCTGCTCAAATAGTGCTTGATAAACATAGAACATGTTTACCCGATCACTATGGACTTTCCCTGACATCTGCACAGGCTTGACCAGTACTAGGTTGCAGTATTGAGGAAATGAAAGTGAAAAGTAGAGCCCAGAAAATCATAAAATGCAATCTTAAAAATAGAAGTAGTTGACTAGAAGGATTGCAGGGCTCCAACGTGCTGACAATTCAAATTTGGGAGTCATCTTTGCTATGTAACAATTAGGTAAACATTTAGGTAATTTATGGCTAAACAAGGTGATCCATTCTAGTCCATGGTTACTTGTCAAAATGGAGATCTGCATTATACCAGAACTTGATCATTCTTCAGTTCAATAAGAATACCAATCTGATTTTGTTATGACACATCTGACATATAATTATTGTACATTTTTGAACAACCCCTTGAAGGTGGACTCACACTTATCAGATTGATTGTAGAAATTCACATCACTTCCTTTCATCTGAATGGAATTGTTTTAGGGGCAAGCACACTAATTTCCACGTACCCCAGTTGGATGAAGGGAATAGTTACAGAAATTTCTGCAAATCATGTGAGTTTACAGTTTGTTACTGCATTGTGAAATATCTACTGTTTTGTTGTGTAATGACCAAGAGTGGGCATTACCACCTACTTTGTACCCCACTATCTTGGTTGGTGCATCCTGCGTCATCTCTGATATTTCATATAATTTCCTGCAATGTGTGTATTAATTTCCTTGAAAATGTTATGTTAATATGTAATGTGCCTGGTTCGCCAGCAGGTGGCAGCAAATCTGAGCAGAGATAGTTTCTCTGGAGAGGAACCTCCTAGTTCCCTTCCAGCCCTCTCTAGAGAGGGAGGAGTGTAGTTAGTCGGTGAAGAGCAGTCTAGTCCTCCCTCCTTAGGGAGAGGTTGTGTTTTGGCTAGCAGAGCACTGCTTGCACTGCTAGACCCAGAGGCGGAACCTCTGGTCTACATGGTTGCTTGTCCCCTCCTGGGCTTTCATTGCCTTCATCCAAGCTGAAGCTAGAGCTTGAGGTACTCCAAAGACAGACAACAAGAAGTTCCTAGGATTAAAGTAAGAGACAGACTACAGACAGTTAAACTAAGTTCCAGCAAAAAAGGAAAGTTCCTATTTACTCCAGCTAGCATAGCAGAGCTGAGATTGTTGCATAGAAGTTATTGCCTGCGAGATTAAGCCAATACCTGCTGATGACTAAGATACCGTTTGGAAACGGTTTGGATTACTGTTTATGCCAAGTAAAGCTGTGTTCAACGTTACTACAAGTCTGGACTCCATTTATTCTATTTACTCATCATCCAAGTTCAACTACCCTTTTTGCACTTGCTTCGGACTACATCACGTCTGGGATCCAAGGATATCCAGGTAGGAACACCGTGACGTGTGTATACAACATTTACAGAGATTGTAGGGCACTTTACACCACTCTGGCAATCCTACCCTGGGTACCAACATTACCATCTACAAAAGGGACTCCATGTCCTCATTGCTTAACTGCAACTGGCGTCACGTTTACTTGTGCTATAAGAGGGACATATTTCGTAGAGACCTCCTAAGGGGCAAGCGATCGCCCAGACACCTTGATAGTGGGCCGTTGCATTTTGAGGGTTTATATGAATGAAGTCTTTTCTTTCACAGTACAAATAAAGAAAAATAACATTTGTCTAAAAAAAATCTACCCAAAAATGAAATAAAGAAACCAGAAAGAATCCAAAGGCTATATGCCTAAACCTACAGACCTCTGATAATATGTGAAACATGTGAAATGGTATGGCTGTAAGGGTTTGGCCATATGGTCAAGCGAATTAAAAAAGAGGAGTGAATTAAAAAAAGAGAAGTTGTATCTGTCCTTTATACTTTTTCTTCTTTTATGTTCCACTCCTGATTTTGGCTTCCAAAACTGCATTCAGAAAAACTGATCATTTGACCATACCCTTAGGATGCTAGGTTACTTATACTTGTTAAAGATGAAACTAAAACAATAAACAATACCAAATCACATGTTCTTCGATATCTCATGAGCCTACTAACACGTATGTATCAAAATTTTGTTTACATATATTGAGCTGGTCCATCCATTACGTGGATGACCATTCATATCAACGACTGCATCTAATACTATATTTCCCCCATAGTGACAGCTGTTTGCCAGGGGCTTCAGGATCCAGATTTGCAGTAGTCAATGGGTCAATGTGATCATATTAAAGGGGTTGCTTTGTAGAAATGTTTGACTGGCCAGAGCTTCCCCAGACTATATCAGCTTTTTGGGGTATCAGGAGCTGGCTCCCATGAGGAAGTGTTTGCCCGTGGTTAGACAACTGCTTTAATAAATGAAATGATATTTTAAAATATGTCTTTAGAGGTCCTTATGGATCATAAATATCCAAAGTAGAGGCAGAATTACTAAAATTTACCTTTTATTGATAGCATAAAAGCAAATGCTATAAAATGCAGCACACTAAAATGAAACAACAGGCATCACTAGTACATAACATCAAGAAACTGCCAGAAACACAAAATCAAAATACACCAGGATAACCAAACTCTATCATGTTGCCAGCATTGCCCTATAACAGTGATGGTGCATAGAGTTGAGCGAACACCTAGATGTTCGGGTTCGGGGAGTTCGGCTGAACTTTAAAAAAAAATTCGGGTTCGGGACCCGAACTTGATCCGAACTTGGAAAACTCAGATCTGACAGTATATTCTAACACAGAGGCGTTCCCATGGTGATGGGGACACTTCAAGTTAGAATATACTAAGAACTGTGTACATAACTGCCCCCTGCTGCCTGTCAGCACCCGATCTCTTACAGGGGGCTGTGATCCGCACAATTAACCCCTCAGGTGCCGCACTCCCTCCCCAGTATTAAAATCATTGGTGGCCAGTGCGGCCCCCCCCTCCCTCCCTCCCCAGTATTAAAATCATTGGTGGCCAGTGCGGCCCCCCACCCCCCCTATTAAAATCATTGGTGGTAAGTGCGGCCCCCCCCTATTAAATTCATTGGTGTCCAGTGCGGCCTCCCCTCTCCCCCCTGTAATTAAAATCATTGGTTAACAACTCCCCCCCCCATTATTGGTGGCAGCGGAGCGGCAGTTCCGATCAGAGTCCCAGTTTAATCGCTGGGGCTCCGATCGGTTACCATGGCAGTCAGGACGCTACTGCAGTCCTCGCTGCCATGGTTACTTAGCACTTTTAGCAGCATTATACTTACGTGCGCTGTCTGTGGCCGGCCGGGCGCTCCTCCTACTGGTAAGTGAAAGGTCTGTGCTATAAGCAATGCGCCGCACAGACCTATCACTTACCAGTAGGAGGAGCGCCGGCCGGCCACAGACAGCGCATGTAAGTATAATGTTGCTAAAAGTGCTAAGTAACCATTGCAGCCAGGACTGCAGTAGCATCCTTGTTGCCATAGTAACCCCAGCGATTAAACTGGGACTCTGATCGGAACTGCCGCTCCGCTGCCACCAATGATGGGGGGGGGGGGTTGTTAACCAATGATTTTAATTAGGGGGGGGGAGAGGGGAGGCCACACTGGACACCAATGATTTTAATAGTGGGTGGGTGGGGGGGCCGCATTAGCCACCAATGATTTTAATAGGGGGTGGGTAGGGGTGGGGGGGCCGCACTAGCCACCAATGATTTTAATAGGGAGGGGGGGGCCCGCACTGGCCACCAATGATTTTAATACTAGGGAGGAAGGGGGGCCGCACTGGCCACCAATGATTTTAATACTGAGGAGGGAGGGGGGTCTGGCCCCCTGCTGCCTGGCAGCACCTGATCTCTTACAGGGGGCTGTGATCCGCACAATTAACCCCTCAGGTGCGGCACCTGAGGGGTTAATTGTGTGGATCACAGCCCCCTGTAAGAGATCAGGTGCTGCCAGGCAGCAGGGGGCCGTTATGTCCACAGTTCTCAGTATATTCTAACTTGAAGCGTCCCCATCACTATGGGAATGCCTCTGTGTTAGAATATACTGTCGGATCTGAGTTTTCACGATCTAACTCAAATCCGATGGTATATTCTAACATAGAGGCGTTCCCATGGTGATGGGGACGCTTCAAGTTAAAATATACCATCGTATTGGAGAAAACTCCAATCCGATGGTATATTATTATTACCCGAACACCGAACCTGAACTTTTACTTTAATGTTCGGGTTCGGGATCGGGTGCCGAACACCGGAAAGTTTGGTCCGAACCCGAACTTTACAGTTCGGGTTCGCTATATACTATAAAATGGAGTGCTCTTACCAGTTAGTTGCCACTGGGTGGTGTGTTCCTTCATGTTCAGGGTCTGGCTAAATCGGTATATCCTGGATGGCCATAAGGGTTGGGGACCCCACCTGGACAAGGTCGACCCTGTCTGGATCCTTGCCCAAAATGATTAAAGTTCTACTGAGCTCTTAGCTCTGCCTGATATGCCATGATCATATCCTATTACAGATTTATCAAGGGACCTGTGAGCCAGAGATGCCAATGCGTATGAGAACCAAGTGGGATAACTATCTGATACCCATTAACTAGTTGTAAGGATGAGTATTGTTGTCAGTGGACCAGGGCAGAAAAAATGTTGTGACCTGTCCATTTTGTGGATCCACTTCTCTATAGTGATGAAAGCACAATTTTAAAATGAAGAGAAAAATGCCACTAAAAAGCACCAAAGCAAGTTCATGAGTGTAGGAACCCTTAGACCATCTTCTTACTACTGGTTGGTGATGTCTTGATTGACACCAGTTTTGGAACTGTTCTATTACTATTGATGAGTAGCATTGATCTAACATGCTCGGTCGAACACCAGTACGGCTCGAGCATCTTGATGCTCGGCACATGGCGGTATTCGGCCAAATACCACATGTGCTCAAGCGCAATGCTCGAGTCTCCTCCCTGCATGTTTGTTGGCTGCTACGCAGCCAATAAACGTTCAAGTAAGTGCTACCCTTAACTGTAATGCCATAGCCATGTTGGTTACTGGCATTACAGTGATTGGCTGGCCGACACGTGTCATTGGGTGCTATATAGCACCCGATGACACGTGTTAGGATCATTGTTAGTCATGGAGAGCTGTGCTGAAGAAGGGAAAGATAGTGTAGGGAGTGAAATTTGTTTTTGGGGAAGTTTAAAAACTTGTCAGAGACCCAAAAGTCCTTTTAAGGACTATTGTGTGTGGCAGCAGCAATATATATTTTTAACGCAACCTGCGCTAAATTGCTAAAACTTTACAGACCCAAAAGTCCTTTTAAGGACTATTGTTGTGTGTGGCAGCAGCAATATATATTTTTAGCGCAACTGCGCTAAATTGCTAAAACTTTACAGCCAGCGTGCAATAGTTAGGCCGCTTCAGACAGCGACATTATCTGCGCTACATCTCCTGTGTAACGTGTGCACATCCCAAAAAATATCTGACATCCAGTGTACTTTTTCCGTAGACGGTGCCCGCTGCGGACAGTGACATTAGCTGCGCTACATCTCCTGTGTAACGTATGCACATCCAAAAAATATCTGTGACATCCAGTGTACTTTTTCCGTAGACGGTGTCCGCTGCGGACAGTAACATTACCTGGGGTACATCTCCTGTGTAACGTTTCCACATCCAAAATACCTGTAACATTCTTTGTAATTTTATATTAGCCGCTGCTGACATCAGCAATAGTTAGGCCGCTGCAGACAGCGACATTATCTGCGCTACATCTCCTGTGTAACGTGTGCACATCCATAAAATATCAGTAATATCCAGTGTACTTTTTCCGTAGACGGTGTCCGCTGCGGACAGTAACATTACCTGGGGTACATCTCCTGTGTAACGTTTCCACATCCAAAATACCTGTAACATTCTTTGTAATTTTATATTAGCCGCTGCTGACATCAGCAATAGTTAGGCCGCTGCAGACAGCGACATTATCTGCGCTACATCTCCTGTGTAACGTGTGCACATCCATAAAATATCAGTAATATCCAGTGTACTTTTTCCGTTGACGGTGTCCACTGCGGACAGTGACATTACCTGGGGTAAATCTGTCTAATGTTTCCCCCTCCCAAATACCTGTGACATTCCCTGTAATTGTATATTAGCTGCTGCTGACATCAGCGACATTATCTGCGGTATATCTCCTGTGTGATGTTTCCACATCCCAAATACCTTTTTTAATTTTTTTGCGCATACACTTACAAATCCTACACTTCTGTACGTGTGACATACTTTAAAGCATATATAACATTTAATATGAAGAAGGCGAGCAGTAAGGGACAGGGAAGTGGCGTTGATGCTGATGGTGCACGCAGAGGCCGTGGCCCTGGGCACGTTGAAACTGTGTCTGCTGCCAGAGCACAAGAAAAACAATTATCCACGATACCTAACTTCATGTCCCAGTTTTCAGGGCGGTGCAGGACAACACTCTTGAGGTCAGACCAGTGCGACCAGGTTGTCGGTTGGATTGCAGCAGATAATGCTTCCAGTTGGTTAAGCACCACCCTGTCTTCCACTATGTCCAGTCTCAGTAGCCAAGAGTCTGGTCAACACAATCCTCACCCTGATCCTCCTTTCTCCCACCATGGAGAGTCTTGCCAAACAAGTGATCCCACACTCGAATATTCCGAGGAGCTCTTTTCAGCGCCATTTCTTTATTTGGGCCTCTCGACAAGCCCGCTTGAAGAGGAACATGAGATCTTGTGCCCTGATTCCCAAACTCTTGAGCATCCACAGTCACAAGAAGATGACGGTGGGGAACGGCAATTAGTGTTTCACGAGGTGGATGATGATGATGAGACACAGTTGACAATAAGTCAACGGCAATTAGTGTCTCAAGAGGTTGATGATGAGGATGAGACACAGTTGTCAATAACTGAGGTTGTTGTTAGGTCAACAAGTCAGGAGGATGAGCAGAGTGAGGAAGTGGAAGAGGAGGTGGTGGAAGATGAAGTCACTGACCCAACCTGGGAAGGTAGCAAGCCGAGCGAGGACAGCAGTACAGAGGGGGAGGGATCCACAGCACCGCAACAGGCTGGAAGAGGCAGTGGGGTGGCAAAAGGGGAAGGCGGGCCACACCAAACAGGCCCGCAACTGTTCCCCGGAGCACACCCTTGCGGAAATCTCCCTTGCCAAGGGGTAGGTGTTCCGCAGTCTGGCGCTTTTTTGAGGAAAGTGCATACGACAAAAGAATTGTAATTTGCAACCTGTGCCATACAAAAATGAGGAGGGGCGTGAACACTAGCAACCTCACCACCACCAGCATGATCCCACACATGGCATCAAAGCACTGTAATAGGTGGGCCGAACGCCTGGGTCCACAATCTGTGTCTGTGGGTCACACCACTGCCTCCTCTTCCCCTGTGTTACATGCTGGCCAATCCCCTGTCGAAGGTGCAGGCCCGAATGCCTCCCGCCCTGCACCTGGACCTTCGCAAGCACCATCAGCGACCACATCCACTTCCGTGTCCCAGCGCAGCGTACAAATGTCCTTACCCCAGGCATTTGAACGCAAGCGCAAATACCCAGCCACCCACCCACAGGCTATAGCCCTAAATGCGCAACTTTCCAAATTACTGGCCCTGGAAATGTTGCCATTTAGGCTTGTGGACACTGAGTCCTTCCGCAGCCTGATGTCGGCGGCCATCCCTCGTTATGCAGTCCCAAGCCGCCACTATTTTTCACAATGTGCCGTGCCCGCCTTACACCAGCATGTGTCCCATAACATCACCTGTGCCCTGACCAATGCAGTTGCTGGAAAGGTCCACTTAACCACTGACATATGGACAAGTGCTTTCGGCCAGGGACGCTACATTTCCCTGACGGCACACTGGGTGAACATTGTGGAGGCCGGGAGCGAGTCGTACCCTGGGATGGCACACGTGCTACCGACGCCAAGGATTGCGGGCCCTACTTCCATCAGGGTTTCCGCCACCATCTACATTAGTAGCTCCAACCCCCACTTCTCCTCCTCTGCCTCCTCCTCCACTTACACCTCAGAACTATCCTCTTGCAGCACCAGTCAGCCATCAGTCGGTAGCTGGAAGCAGTGTAGCACTGCAGTGGGGAAGCATCAACAGGCCGTTTCCTAAAGGGGTTATCCCATCTTAGACAATGGGGGCATATCGCTAGGATATGCCCCCATTGTCTGATAGGTGCGGTCCCACTTCTGGGACCCGCACCTACAACGAGAACGGAGCCGGGGAGAGTTGTGGCTGGAGGACCCCGGGTTTCCCAGGGTCCGTCCACCACCAGGCACGGCTCCCCGCCTCTCCCATTGAAGTGAATGGGAGCGCACCGCGCATGCGCGGCCAACGCTCCCATTCATTTCTATGGGGTCGACGGAAATAGCCGAGCCAGCACTGAGCTATTTTCAGCGGCTCCATAGAAATGAACGGAGGGCGGCTGCGCATGCGCGGTGCGCCCTCCTCCACTTTCTCCGCTCCGTTCTCCTTGTAGGTGCGGGTCCCAGCGGTGGGACCCGCACCTATCAGACAATGGGGGCATATCCTAGCGATATGCCCCCATTGTCTAAGATGGGATAACCCCTTTAAGCTAATCTGCTTAGGTGACAAACAGCACATTGCCGCAGAGCTGTGGCAGGGGATAAGAGACCAGACTGAGCTGTGGCTCTCGACACTCAACCTAGAACCAGGTATGGTTGTGTCTGATACTGGCCGTAACTTGGTGGCGGCTTTGGAGCTCGGCAAGCTCACACACATCCCATGCCTAGCCCACATCTTCAACTTAGTGGTTCAGCAGTTTCTCAAAACCTACCCCAATTTGCCTGAGCTACTGGTGAAGGTGTGCCCATTTCCGCAAGTCATCGACAGCTTCCGCCGGTCTGTCAACGCTGCAGCAGCGCTTACAATTGCCAGCCCACCGACTGTTGTGCGACGTGAGCACGCGCTGGAACTCGCGTGGAACTGCTTTGTGAGCAGCAGAGGGCAGTAGTGGAATACCAGCTGCAACATGGGTGTCGCCTTTCCAGTCAGCTTCCGCTCTTCACAAGCGAGTGGGCATGGATGTCTGACCTCTGTGAGGTTTTAAGAAACTTTGAGCAATCAACACAGATGGTGAACGGCGATAACGCTATTATCAGCGTCACCATCCCACTTCTGTGTCTACTCAAACGCTTGCTGCTCACAATTAAGGCCGACGCTTTGCATGTGTAAGAGGTGGAAATGGGGGAAGACATTACACAGGGTGATAGCCAGACCACCCTCAGTTCGTCTTCTCAGCACAATTTGGATGATGATGAGGAGCATGAGACGGTTGCCTCTGCTACAGAGGCAAGACCACTTACTGTTATCTCACATATATAGTCTTATTATTATAGACAAATTTACCACCCTAACTCCTCCCACAGTTTTTACACTACATAGACAGTAATATACCGAGACGTGCGGATTGTTCCCGATTGGTGTGCTATTACTTTGTGGAATTTTTTGCCGAATGGGTCACGAAATATCGGCGTTTTTGTGGCGAAATTGGTCCCATAGGAATGAATGGCGGAATGTTCAAAACTAGAGTGGGAGCTGACAAAAGCTAGAGTGTGAGCTGAAAAATCAGGACATGATTTCTAAACTGCCACCACTCCCTCATTTTCAACCCCACCTACACAAATCTTATATCAAAACATTCAGCTATCCCTGCTGCCACCAGAAAAGCCATAGCCCTGATAGTTTTCACAATATGACCATTTGTTTGCAACTCACACCACTTATTGATATTCATTGAAACTCCACTGTAGTCACCTCATATTTGAAGGTTAATTTCTAAACTGCGACTGTGCCTTCATTTTTAATATTTCAGAGACCTACTATGTAGGTCTGGGTCATGTGATTCATACAATATAAAGCTCTTCACTGTAGGATTTATAATTTTTAATCTACAACCTTTTGAAGATGGCAACCGACAGTGAAGTGAGCAAGTTGGAGCAGTTTGTTTTTAACCGCTCTTCTCTGCCCATGCTGTAGAGTGAGTTGCCATAGTAACCCAGGTGTGTGAGCAGTCAGCAGAGTGACAAAAGCTAGAGTGTGAACTGAAAAATCAGGACATGATTTCTAAACTGCCAACACTCCCTCATTTTCAAGCCCACCTACACAAATCAGCTGCTAATATTTTTTATAAATGTATGTTTTAATGTAACTGTGAAGCACTTTGGGCAACAACATTGCAATTAAATGTGCTATATAAGTAAATAAAAGTTGAAATGCATTTCTCACTCTATCTAGCTTGCCATGTGCACTTTTTAAATTTGATCAATCAATTGGTTAGTGTAATGTTTACTATCTTTACTCACTCCAAACACTCCACACAGTTACTCTGCCCACTCCATAAAGTTACTCTGCCCAGTCCAACCTTTCCACAGTTACTCCAGCCACTCCAACCACACAGCAGTTACTCAAGCCACTCCACCCAGTTACTCCACCCACTCCACTTGTAGACTACTGGTGGAGGCAAGAACACTTCACACAATTTCCCCAGAAATTGTAGCTTTTGAATATGTTCAGCGTGGATGGGCAGCAGAGGAGGAAGAGGATGAGGAGATTGAGAGTCATCCTGATGACGACAGCGAAGTCTTGCCTGTTGGGACTCTGGCACACATGGCTGACTTTATGTTAGGCTGCCTTCCCCATCACCCACGCGTTTTACGCATTTTGGACAACACCGATTACTGGTTATTCACTCTTCTCGACCCCCACTACAAAGACATCTTTTCATCTCTCATTCCTGTGGTGGAGAGGACGAGCAAAATGGTGCAATACCAGAAGGTCCTTGTGGAAAAATTGCTCCAAAAATTTCCATCTGACAACGCTGGTGGCAGAGTACGTATTTCCTTGGGCAACCGAGGAGGGGAGATGAGGGGAACACACAGCAGTTCCAACAGAGGCAAGGCAAGACTCTCCAAAGTCTGGGACAGTTTCATGACACCCCGCCAGCACCCTCACCCTGATGTGTGGCCTAGTGTCACAAGGAGGGAAAAATTTTGGAAGATGGTGAAGGAGTACGTAGCAGACCGTGTCAGCGTCCTCAATGATCCCTCTGTGCCTTACAACTACTGGGTGTCCAAGCTGGACAAGTGGCAAGAACTGGCGCTCTACGCCTTGGAGGTGCTGGCCTGCCGCCAGCGTTTTGTCAGAGCGGGTATTTAGTGCTGCTGGGGGCATAATAACTGATAAGCGCATCCGCCGGTCAACTGAAAATGCTGATAGGTTGACTCTTATAAAATGAACAAGGCCTGGATTGCCCCTGACTTCTCTACTCCACCAGAGGAAAGCGGCTGAACATAAAGGCACTTTAAATGATGGTTCTTATCTGCTGACACATTCTATGTTTCTATGTTTAAATGTTTTTTGTATAATACACTGTATTCCCATGCACCACTTCCACCACAAAAAAGGGTATATGGTTCAATCTTCTTTTTCTCGTCCTCCTCCATCATATCAACATGCTTATTAATCTGCCCTCGCTCCTAATGTTGTAGAGGGTCAGCTCACCTGCAGGCCCTCGCATATAATGTTTTAGAGGGTCAGCTCACCAGCAGGCCCTCACCTACAATCTTTTAGAGGGCCAGCTCACCTGCAGGCCCTCACATGTAATGTTTTAGAGGGTCAGCTCACCAGCAGGCCCTCACCTACAATCTTTTAGAGGGTCAGCTCACCTGCAGGCCCTCGCATATAATGTTTTAGAGGATCAGCTCACCTGCAGGCCCTCGCATATAATGTTTTAGAGGGTCAGCTCACCAGCAGGCCCTCATCTACAATTTTTTAGAGGGTGAGCTCACCAGCAGGCCCTCGCATATGATGTTTTAGAGGGTCAGCTCACCAGCAGGCCCTCGCATATGAAGTTTTACAGGGTCAGCTCACCAGCAGGCCCTCACCTACAATTTTTTAGAAGGTCAGCTCACCTGCAGGCCCTGGCATATAATGTTTTAGAGGGTCAGCTCATCTGCAGGCCCTCAACCATAATGTTTTACAGGGTCATCTTACCAGCAGGCCCTCACCTACAATCTTTTAGAGGGTCAGCTCACCAGCAGGCCCTCACCTACAATCTTTTAGTGGGTCAGCTCACCTGTAGGCCCTCGCATATAATGTTTTTGAGGGTCAGCTCACCAGCAGGCCCTTGCCCATAATTTTTTCAATGGTCAGCTCAGCAGTAGGCACTTGCCCATAATTTCTTCGATGCTCGGATCAGCAGCAGGTGCAGCGTACTCAAGTTGTGTGTAATAGAGTTTCTGAGTGTAGTAGTGCAATGACACTAACCTGAGACGGCTGACTCTCTGCATAGGCAGGTGATGGTAGAAATTGTTCGTGACGCCAGTGCCAATTAAACGGTGGCACGCCGTTTGCGGATAGCAGGAATAAATGAGGAACACCGTGAGGTTAAAGCAGAACTCCAACTTTAGTAGGTTTCATAGAGACAATAATGGAATCGCAGTTCCTTGGCATACAGTCGATTTTGCAATACGGTTGATGCAGGCAATACAGATGGAGCAAGGTGATTACAGAGTGTTAAACACAGGACTTGCAGTACAGGAGCTTGCACTCTATCTCTGACTGATCCTGGAATATAGCAAATCTTCTCCAAGGCCCAATAACCTAGCTCTGGCTTTATATCCTTGGTTTTAGCTTTCTAGAGTACCTCCTCTGTTCTCTTGAGTACCTCTTGCTCCCCTGACATGCCTCTGTCTCTCCCTCAGCTTCCTCAGCCTCTAGAAACTTCTGAGCTCCAAACTAGACTGACTTTTGCTTCCCTGACTGGGCCTTATATAAACTAGGGCTCTCTAGCTCCCTCTAGTGACTAGAAGCTGGAATGACACCCCTAGCAGGCCTGTACATGCAAGTGTCATAGTAACAGGGAAATACATAACATTACATTACATGACAATTTATAAAGATGACATATACCAACTTCCCCATAAATAAGGGGGGACGACAGCACACCAAGTGACCCTTTTGTAGTGACGGGCATTACAGTCCCCGTACACTACATACCCCACTGCTTTAAGCTGAGTACGACCTCGTACTCCATCAGGGCTCGCCCAACTGGAATCTCTACCTGAAACAGGAAAAGAAACATGCAGGCATACATTTATGTAATTCATCTGCATTTACATTCATATCAGGTCCAATTGGCAAAGGTGAAGGGTGGTGACAAGGGGCGTCGTTCTCTTCTCTCAGGATAGTGAATGGAACTGGGGCGCTGACCTGGCACAGCGTAACATTAAAACCAGGATAGTCCATGACAATGAATAAGTCCATAATAGAACAGCAAAATAGACAAAACAGTATAAAAACGGAACTACCCAGGAGTTTCCTGTGGGTGTATCACAGGCAAGGGCTCACGTGGAGGAGTCCATTCTTGCGCACAAATGTCAAGTAAGGTATTGCCAGTGGCAACTGTTTGGGAGGAGACACCACCAGAATAATCAAAGTCTCCTAAACGGACTGGCGGGCGTCCCCTGGTCATCCGGGTAGACCTTCTCAAAACAGGGGTCTCCTCTTCCCTTAGCAACGAGGTAGAAGAGAGAGGAGCAACAGGAGGGTCTCCCTCAGGGAGATCTTGGTCAGGAACAACTGGAACAACTGGAACAATTAGATCCACTAGAGGGGGAACTGGATCCAGGGCATCTTGAACCGGCTCTTCTGGAGGTGAAGCTACAGTAGGTGCCGGAGCAGGCACCAGCAAGTTCAACCAAGGTGTCAGAAGCCAATGCATGGGATCAGCGTCATACCTCAGATTACTAACAGCCTGCATAGGATCCTCGGGCTGTATTGCTGACTCTGACACAGGATATTCAGATCCAGAACTCTCGGCACTAGGTTCTGGTGTCAGGCAGAGCTTTAACCAGTTTCGGTGTACAATTTGGGATCCCTTGTCTTCCCGGGTGATCTCATAAGTGTGAGTTCCAACATTTGGGATTGCCGTGACAACATAGGGACTTCGCTCCCATTTACTGTCCAATTTACTGGTACGGCGGTTATTCTTTAACCATACCACGGCCCCTATTGTCAAGGGTTCTGCATGGGCTGCTTGATCATAGTCTCTCTGCTGTCGGGCCCTAGCATAGTCCATACGCTCCTGAACAATGGCTTTGGCTGTATTCAATCGCCTTTGATGTTCAGCAACCCAGTCGGTGTTAGGTAATGGGTTAATGCAATCAGGTACGTGTATGTCCAATGAATGATCAGCAGGCAATGTCCCTTGGCGCCCAAACATCAAGTAAAAAGGGGTATACCCGGTGGAACAATGTATGGTATGATTGCATGTGAACATGAGCTGTGGCAACAGACTGGGCCAATCTCCTCTGTTCTCAGGAGGCACGGCCCTCAGCATCTCTATCAAGGTCTGATTCATTTTTTCACATAATCCGTTACCTTGAGGATGGTAGGCCGTTGTCCGGATCTTCTTACAGTTGTGTAAGCAGCACAGTTCATGGAACAGATGGGACTCAAAAGCAGGTCCTTGATCGGTGAGGATCTTTTCCGGACATCCATAGGGCAGGAGGAAGTGCTTCCAGAACATTTCGGCTGTAGTCTTGGCTGTCTGGTCTCTCACAGGCACTGCTACAACAAACTTAGTGAAATGGTCAATAACAGTCATGGCATAAGCATACCCTGAGCGACTAGGCTCCAGTTTCACATGGTCGATGGCGACAAGTTCAAGAGGACGGGTACTTACAATGGGTCTCAGTGGTGCCCTCTGATCATGGTGCTCACTTCGTTTTAAGGCACAGGCTACACACTCCCGACACCACTTCTCCATGTCTTCTCTCATGCCCACCCAGTAAAACCGCTGGCGGATAGTAGCCTCAGTCTTTTGGACCCCAAAGTGACCGGATTGATTGTGGTACATCTCCAACACCATACCTGCATCTCGTCGGGGTATGAGAATCTGGTGCACTCTCTCATTGGACACTGGGTCTAGGCTTCTCCGTAGCAATAGGCCCTTTTGTATGAAGAGTTGATGGCGCTGTCTCCACAGTTTGATGAGCTCAGGATCTGCACTCTTATGCCGAATCCTCTCAGGGGCTCTGCCACTAGTAATGAAGT
Source organism: Bufo bufo (assembly GCF_905171765.1). Taxonomy (NCBI): domain Eukaryota; kingdom Metazoa; phylum Chordata; class Amphibia; order Anura; family Bufonidae; genus Bufo; species Bufo bufo. The sequence continues at coordinate 131,001,991 of NC_053392.1, read as the reverse complement.
CCAACAACTCACCCAGCACTCTACTTTCAGACTGTAGTTTCACCCACCTTTCTTCTTTAGGATCAGGCCTACTGGAGGGTTAGGGAACTGCAGCTCTGTTATTGGTAGCTCGAGCCTGATCCTGTTGAGCAAATTTGTTATAGAAAGCCGGCATCTCTACATCTTCCCAAGCATCTCGCACATCATCAGGAGCTGTCTCTGTGGGAAGCCTGGATAAAGCATCAGCATTATCATTAGTACGTCCAGCACGATACTTTACAGAGAAATTATGCCAGAGGGTTATTGTCAGTAAATGCAATGAACGGGGTGGCGGCTAGATAATCCTTGAATTTTTCTGTCACCGCCCACACTAATGCCAGGAACTCTAGTTTGAAGGAACTATAATTCTGGTCATTTTTCTCAGCTCCTTTCAGGGAGCGGCTTGCATATGCTATCACTCTCTCTTTTCCCTCTTGGATCTGGGCTAACACAGCTCCCAGGCCTCGCTTGCTAGCATCAGTATAGAGATGGAAGGGCTTGCTATAATCTGGATAACCTAACACAGGAGGCTCGGTCAGTTTCTTTTTTAGCAATTGGAACGCTATCTCTCTTTCCTCATTCCACTCAATGGGCACAGGAGTTCTAGGACTTTTCTTGGGTTGCCCCCTCAAGAGTTCCTGGATAGGATCAGCTATTTGAGCAAAATGGGGGATAAAACGTCTATATTAGCCGGCAAAACCAAGGAAACTCCTCACCTCTTTGACGGTAGTAGGAACCGGCCAATTACGGACAGCTGCTAATTTATCAGGGTCAGGTTGCACTCCCTCTCCGCTTACTACATGCCCCAGGTATCTTACTGCAGGTTTGAGCAGGTGACACTTGGATGGCTTTACCTTCAAGCCATATTTGATAAGGATTTCAAATACTTCTGCCAAATGTTTCAGATGGTCTTCATATGTTTTTGAGTACACAATGACGTCATCTAGATACAGCAGCACTGTTTCGAAGTTTTTGTGACCCAAACACCGTTCCATTAGTCTCTGGAAAGTTCCTGGGGCATTACATAGCCCGAACGGCATACAATTGAATTCAAACAGGCCCATGGGAGTAGTGAAAGCAGTCTTTTCCCTATCCTCGGGGGCCATGGGTACTTGCCAGTAGCCGCTGGTCAAGTCCAATGTGGAGAAATAGGCAGAAGAGCCCAGAGCAGTTAGTGACTCCTCAATGCGGGGCAGTGGGTATGCATCTTTGTGGGTTATTTGATTAATTTTCCTATAATCCACACAGAAACGGATACTACCGTCCTTCTTCTTTACAAGAACCAGGGGTGCAGCCCACGGACTACGGCTGTCCCGGATCACATTAGAGTCTTTCATCTCTTGGATCATTTCCTTTACAGTCTGATATGAAGTAGGTGGTAAGGGTCTGTATCTCTCCTTGATAGGAGGATGAGAGCCAGTAGGTATGGTGTGTTGTATGGCACTAACCTCTCCATAGTCAGTAGCATGCTTACTGAAGGCCTGGTGGTGCTCCTTGACAAGCTGTAGAATCCCTTCTTGTTGATGTTGGGGGGTAGTCTCGTCCCCCACATGGAGCTCTTCCCACCAGGGCACTTGTGGCTGGGTCACCGGCGAACATCCGCTGTCTGCAGCTGGCGGCTTTTCTGTCACTGGAAGACGAATGATGTCTTGGAAGGACACCTGGGACAGCTGGGCAACACGGCAATGCTTAGTAAGCGCAACAGGATGATTGCTCAGGTTAATCAGACGGACAGGTACTTTACCTTGGGAGACGTTCACCAGGCACTTGGCAGCTCTCACATAAGGGTAATCCTCCATCTGGATTGGTTCCACCAGGGCTGGATAATCTCGGCCTTGGACTCCCAGGACAGCACGACACCATAAAAGAGTTTGAGAATTAGGAGGCAAAGTCACAGGCTTAATATCACTAATCCTGGCAGTACAAATTTCTCCTTTCCCATTAGCAAACCTCTGCTGGGCACTTAACACAGTAATAGTCTTTTGAATCACCCTCCTGGATGCAGAGGAAGCAGTGGGCAAAGTCTGATGTAATACGGCAAGTACTTCTGAATAACAGTTTTTGAAGACATTGGTGCCTAGAATGACAGGATGTCCTCCTCTGTCACCGGCCTGTACTACGATCACTCCCTGTTGAGGCAGGGTTACTTCTCCCACCTGCAGGGTGGGTTCCCAGTATCCATGAATCTTTACTGGTTTGCCATTGCTGGCGATAATTTCCACCCAGGATTCAGGCGGTTGGGTCAACTGGTTGGTGTCCCAGAACTTTTCAAATGCAGGCAGCTGAATAGTAGTGACCTGAGACCCAGTATCTAATAGGGCTTCAAAGGGGACCCCGTTGATCTCTATATTGATTTTAGGATGGGATCCTACATAACGTGGCATCCAATTTGGATCCTCTGGACCTAGTGTTCTACCTCCCGAGGGGTGGTCCTCAGCCTCAGGGGTTGCCCGTTTAACTGCCAGCACGTGGATTCTGTGTGTCCCAGCTTTTTGCAGTATGTACACACGGGCCGCTTGCGATCTCTATTACGCCTCCCAGGATCCCTGGGGTGAGTCTCTTGGTAAGAAGGTGGGAACGGCCTAGGAGGTGACAGGAATTCTTCATCTAGCATTATGGGTTTTTCCCATTCCTCTATTTTTCTGCACACTTTCTCTAGACTTTTAGTGAGGTGATTTACTTGCTCTGTCAGCATGGCAATAGTATCGGTAGCTGACACTTGAACAGCTTGGCCGGCCTCAGCTCGGTTAGTGATAAGCGGTTTTGGCCTGCAGGCTGGTGACTCAGGTGGGGTGCTCAACTCAGGAGATACTGCGGACCCCAGAATTTTTATAGCCAGTTCTTTAAAGTCCAGAAAGGTACTGTTAGGGTGCTGGGCGGACAGCATCTTTAATTGGGTCCTTATTTGTTCACTAGACACCCCGTTGATAAATTGTTCCCTCAGGGTCTGGTCCTGGTTATCAGCCTCTTTGGGATCTATCTGAATTACAGCCCCTAAAGCCTCCTGAAGTGATAGGGCATAGTCACGGAGGGACTCACCGGACTTCTGTTTCTTGCCAAAGAAATGCATCTTTATCTCTGAGGCAGTCCTAGTTTCAAAAGTGGCCCTGAGGCGGGTGAATATCTGTTCTAGAGTACTCCGCTCAGTAGCAGGCCTGGATAATACCTCCCTGCGGGCAGCTCCCTCCAGCTGCGCTAGCAGGATTTCCATTTGCTGGTCGGCATTTATAGGGTACAATCGGAATAGTGCCAGCAACTTTTCTTTAAAGTCCCTTAGGATATGGGTCTCTCCCCTGTAGCGAGGGAACCATGGGGCCCCGAAATAGTAAGGCATGGTAAAGGGCATCATGCTGGGGGCTGTAGGATGATTAGGAGCCGCGAACTCTCCCGGGGCCGGCTGCTCAGGCACTCCTGGCTCTGACATGGTAGTCTATTGAGAGGTGGCCACTGGCGACTAAAGGGGCCGGAACAATCCCCTTCCCTCCGGTTACAAGTTCTTACCGGTATCGCCGGGTTTGCGCAGTCCAAGTCTCGAGAGATTCCGGACGTCCTGAGTACGCGGTGACGTAGAAGAAGTAGGGCCGCGGCGGTGCGATGATGACGAGGGGCGGGATTCTCTGTGTCTTTGCAGGGATCCGCCCACGAAGGTCCTCAGCAGCGCGGGAAACTTTACTCCAGGCGGCCGGTGGCCATCTTTAGCAAAACGCTGTCCATTCACTGACAGCAAGCAGGATTGTAAAAAGTCCACAAAACCACACTCCAATGTGGCGATTTTCTTCCTCTTGGTAGCGCAACACTGCACAGCGCTTTTTAGAGGTTTTAGGAACACTTTGGGTATATTTTTCAGTCCACAAAGTCCATTTTAAATAAACAGGCAATTTGTCACTTTGGTCACAGGGCAACTGTATAAGGCACAAAGTTCACGCTTCTTGCACTGGAAAGCGTGTGTATCCTGTTCGTGACGCCAAAAGAGAGGTGCAGCGTACTCAAGTTGTGTGTAATAGAGTTTCTGAGTGTAGTAGTGCAATGACACTAACCTGAGACGGCTGACTCTCTGCATAGGCAGGTGATGGTAGAAATTGTTCGTGACGCCAGTGCCAATTAAACGGTGGCACGCCGTTTGCGGATAGCAGGAATAAATGAGGAACACCGTGAGGTTAAAGCAGAACTCCAACTTTAGTAGGTTTCATAGAGACAATAATGGAATCGCAGTTCCTTGGCATACAGTCGATTTTGCAATACGGTTGATGCAGGCAATACAGATGGAGCAAGGTGATTACAGAGTGTTAAACACAGGACTTGCAGTACAGGAGCTTGCACTCTATCTCTGACTGATCCTGGAATATAGCAAATCTTCTCCAAGGCCCAATAACCTAGCTCTGGCTTTATATCCTTGGTTTTAGCTTTCTAGAGTACCTCCTCTGTTCTCTTGAGTACCTCTTGCTCCCTTGACATGCCTCTGTCTCTCCCTCAGCTTCCTCAGCCTCTAGAAACTTCTGAGCTCCAAACTAGACTGACTTTTGCTTCCCTGACTGGGCCTTATATAAACTAGGGCTCTCTAGCTCCCTCTAGTGACTAGAAGCTGGAATGACACCCCTAGCAGGCCTGTACATGCAAGTGTCATAGTAACAGGGAAATACATAACATTACATTACATGACAATTTATAAAGATGACATATACCAACTTCCCCATAAATAAGGGGGGACGACAGCACACCAAGTGACCCTTTTGTAGTGACGGGCATTACAGTCCCCGTACACTACACAGGCACTCGCCCCTAATGTTTTAGAGAGTAAGCTCTGCAGCAGACCCTCACCCCTAATGTTTTAGATGGTCAGCTCAGCAGCAGGCACTTGCCCATAATTTCTTCGATGCTCGGATCAGCAGCAGGCACTCGCTCCTAATGTTTTAAAGAGTAAGCTCAGCAGCAGACCCTCACCCCTAATGTTTTAGATGGTCAGCTCAGCAGCAGGCCTTCGCCAGTAATGTTTTAGAGGGTCACCAGCAGGCCCTTGCTCCTAATGTTTTTAAGGGTCACCAGCAGGCAATCAATCATAATTTTTCAAGGGTGTATGATGCCCTCCTTTATGTGTAATAAAGGGTGTATTGGAGTTCCAGTTCCTTGTAAATTTTGGAAGCCCTTTCAGTGCATAGGCATTATGAGTGTTGGAGTCCCACTACCTGAACAATTGTACCACAATGTGAATGAGGCCCTCCATTATGTGATATACAGGTTGTATCTGAGTGCCTCTTCCTTGTATTTTTTGGCAGCACTTGCACTTTATATATTCAAATAAATATACAGGAAAGAATGTTTCCTAACAATTTTTCCTCTAAAATCGATTTTATTTTCAGTTTGGTGCGTATTATTGTCAGTCTGTAAAAGTGGAGTACTACTCGGACAACATCTTACCAGCAGCGACCTGGGAGTCCAAGATGCATCCAGGCATCCTCCCCATGCTGTTCCCAAACCATTTCAGTGGTGTTTCCATTAATTTCTGACCTTTTCCTATGAACCAGATACCCTCCCCTCTTCAGAGCAGGGGGTGCCTGGTTTAATGCTCGGGTTCTCCTATTGACTTCCATTGTGCTTGGGTGCTCGGTAGAGCACCCGAGCATCCTGAGGTGTTCGACCCGAGCACCCGAACAACTGAGCACTTTGGTGCTAGATCAACACTATTGATGAGCCTTTCAGATTGGGGATTGAAACAATTAGGTGTGACAGATATGAACAATAAAAAATATCAGGAAGTACTTTTTCACAGCAATAAAAACCCACAATGTGGAGATGGCTCTGAATGTTGATTTCTCAGGTGTCCTGACATGAAGGCACTCAAAGTTTTTTTTACATGCATATAAGGTAGTGAAAGACCCTCGATGTATAGGTTCTAGCTTATCACCCCTTAGACTTCATTCACATGTTGCAGATTTGTTCAGTATTTTGAATCCAAAATCAGGTATGCACACAGAGTAGACGTACAATTAATTATATTTCTCTTGGGATTAGATCCAGTCTCAGCTTTGGTTTAGGAATATTGAAGAAACCTTCAATGTATGAATGAGGCCTTATACCTCTTCTAGTTATCTCCAGAAATGGTGAACATGCAGCAATAATGGCTTTGTGTACAAAAAGTTGTTCCTGCCATTTGTTGGCAACAGGTTCACGTTAAACCTTCACAAGCCTCAGTTATTCAATTTGCCCAGTAGAGTTAAATATAACTGCAATTTGATATAATTGCTACTAGTAAAATCTAGCTGCCTGGTACTATAGTAGAAATTTTCATGCGTTTCTACCTCCCCCTCCCTTCTCAGCTGTGGTTACAATAAGGAAGTCCCCATGTTACTGTTTCCTTTGCATCTCTACATTTAAAACAGGAAATAATGTAACACAGAGAACAAGAGAACTTAGGAAGAACATTCATTTGGGCTCCTGAACAAGTGCAGTATTTGTGAGCTGTACTGTCTGCGGGGTCCTGACTCTGCAGTGAGGACGATCAGAGGGAGGCCTCTGCAAATACTGCATTCCCACTTCCTGACATGTCTTTCTGCTGGTATCATGGGAACATCACTCGCTCCAAAGCAGAAGACCTGCTGTCACAGGCTGGCAAGGATGGCACCTTTCTTGTGCGAGATAGTGAATCTGTGTGTCGGGCATATGCTCTCTGTGTGCTGTAAGTGACACTCTACTCTTATTCTTCGTATTATTGTCCTTATATTTCTCAGCGCTGAGTATAATAGGAATCAACCCAAGTACAGAAAATGCATGATGGCTGATTAAAAATACAATGCACAGTGCTGTACGTTTAGGGTATTGTAACACGCGGCAGAAATTTCAGCAACCCAAAATGTATACCATGTATTTGAATGGCATTGTTTCTGCGGCATGTGCATTGATTTGTGCAAATTCCAAGTGAATGAATGGGTCACAAAAAACTGCCACGCGTGGATATACACAATTAGAGATGAGCAAGGTACAAAACCCTTTGAGGACCGACCAAGGGACTTATTTGTCCCATGTTTTTAATTGCCTGTATCATCTTATTAAGAACTTAAAATACCTTCTTGTTTTTTGTTTGAGTCAAAATATTAGTTCTTATCAACAAATGGATCTAGCTTTATTTATTGTTCAAATACATTCTTAAAGGGAAAAAAATCGAATTATTTTTATATTAATGACGGTAATCTTATGTTCCTCAAAGGGTTAAAATTTGATTTGGGTCAGATTTGGCTAAATCGACCGTCCGAAAAGGGGAGAGATTGCCTGATTCTTGTTTTCTGTTGTCTCTCTTGCCTTGATTCTCCCAAATCATGACACAAAATTCACATTTGGTAAAATCAGAATTTTTGGAAAAAATCAAGTTGAATTTCCAAACTTTTAGAATCGATTTGCTGATCTTTATAAGTAAAACCTTAAAAAATTGTCTTTGAATTGAATTCTGTGCATATCACTACGGATTATGATAGCGCTTAAACAATAATAGGAAATCATTTTACAGTTGGGTAACATCCAATATAGCCATCATTACATACATGTCTCCCAGCTTCCCATCGTGCATCCTACACGTCACCCATTACTTGTCACTTAACTTTTTTAGGCTCCTATAATGCAAATCTGGGTTGTTATGCAGTTCTACAAGAGAAGGGGAAGTTGCACTGCCCTTTTAGAAGGCTCTGGCTTCATTTAGACAGGAGATGTTCATGTCTGGGTGCTGTCTGAGTGAATCATGGACAGGACCTGGACAGAACACTGACACATAATAATGAAGGGGATGATGAAATAAAGTGAGTCCAGACTTGTGTTGGAGTTGATAACCGCTTTACTTGAATAAACTTTTATCAGGAAACAATCTTCCAACTTTATCTTGATTACCAGCAGGCTTTGGCATGAATTCTGGCAGGCAAACACACTCAGCTCTGCCACATCTGTTGCTCTCTGACTCTGCTGTACTGTCAGAATTAAATAGAAACTTTTTCTTTCTGCTGAACTTTACTTTCTGTAGTCTAGCCTGTCTTTATCCAGGGAACTTTACTTGTGAGGCTTGCGGCTTTGGCCTCCATGTCCAGCAGAGCTTAGGGGTGCTCTGCTGGCTTGCACACATCCTTCCCCTTACAGGGGGTAAGCTAGACTGCCTTTGGCAGGGACAAAGGCCTGCTTCCTTCCCCAAGCAGGGGGTACTCTAGACTGACTTTCACTAACTAAAACTCCTCCCTCTCTAGAGAGGGCTAGAATGAAAAGAAGGCCTCCATTCTAGGCTAAATAGCTCTGCCAAGCTTGCTGCCACCTGCTGGTGAACCAGGTATACTTCACTTGAACATAACAGCTACATGAAAAAGTAGATACACATTATACAGGACCTGGAAATTAATATACAGGTGAAACTCGAAAAATTAGAATATCGTGCAAAAGTCCATTTATTTCAGTAATGCAAATTAAAAGGAATTGCATTAATGCAGCTTAAAATTAGAATTTTGTGAAAAGGTTCAATATTCTAGGCTCAAAGTGTCACACTGTAGTCAGCTAATTAATCCATACCCCCCGAGCAAAGGGTACCTCAAAATTGAGACTTTGGGGTTTCATAAGCGGTAAGCCATAATCATCCAAATTATAACAAATAAAGGCTTGAAATATCTCGCTTTGCATGTAATGAGTCTATCTCATATGTTAGTTTCACCTTTTAAGTTGCATTACTGAAATAAAATGAACTTTACACGATATTCTAATTTTTCGAGTATCACCTGTATATGATGACAGTAGATCAACCATAGAAGACAATGAGGAGGTGTGGAAGGTGGTAATGCATCTCTAGGGCGTTACAAATGTTAGATTAAAAAACGTCGAACAACATGATGGTCAGTGTTTCATATGTACAGGGTCCATTGTTGTTCTGCTTTGTGCCCCTGTGTGTCTTCCATATTCCACGAGCACTACTAGGCCAAATAGGGAATTTCCAGAGAATCTCCTACCAATGGTCAGTGAAAGCCACTCAATGACAGCCATGTCCTATCAGTGGTTTATACTAACCATAGACTTCAACGGGAGTGTTTGTTTTATCAGTCATTGCTGCTGGTTATTAATCATGGCTGCTGTATGGGGATGAATTCGACAATTGTATGTCTCCATACAGATTCATTGGGGGAGATTTAGCAAAAATGGGGTAATGGTTGCCGACAGTAACCAATCAGATTGATCATTTAATTTTCCAAAGGAGCTCTGAAAGATGGAATCCAATTGGTTGCTATGGGCAATTAAGCCAGTTCTCCTTTGCACCAATTTTGATAAATCTCTCCCATTGTCTGTTGGCAGCACATCCATGTTTACACAGGGTAGTCTGATGCTGCCAAATGCCAATTTTCGGTGTGATCACCTGACAAATGAGTGCTTGTTCACTGGGTGATCGGCAGCACCATTACATGGGGAAATTATCTGGAACAAATGTTCGTTCCCAATAATTGCCCTGTTCCTTGGCCTGTGTCAATGGTCCTTAAAGGGGTATTCCTAGACTTACTATGAATGAACTATGCTCTGGATTGGTCATCAACATCAGATCAGTAAGGGCCGAAATCCTGGGACCCCCACTGATAATCTGTAAGGAGATTACCGTGACATGTTTCATGTCACATCATGGTACATCGATCACATGGCCTAGTTGCAGCTCAGCCCCATTCAAGTTAATGGGGCTGAGCTAAAATACCAAGCATAGCCATTATACAGCGTACTGTGTTTGGAAAGCTGCTGTGAACAGGCAGCACTGACCAGACCTCCGGTGAGCGCAGTAGCTCCCAGAAACAGCTGATAGGCGGGGGTTCCCGGACTTGGACCCCAGCCCATGTGCTAATGATGACCTATCTTGAGGATAGACCATTATTATCTTTACGCAGACCACCCCTTTAAGTCTCAAGGATTTCTATCTATAGAAATAAAACTTGAAAAATCCACAGCACATCCAAGGTTGTAAAAAGTAAAAAGACGACTTTATTCACCAGACACGCGACGTTTCGATCCACTCAATGGGATCTTTTTCACTGCTTGAAAAAGATCCCATTGAGTGGATCGAAACGTCGCGTGTCTGGTGAATAAAGTCGTCTTTTTACTTTTTACAACCTTGGATGTGCTGTGGATTTTTCAAGTTTTATATTGTTGGAGGTGGATCGCCTCCTCAGCCGCTGGCACTCCGACCGTACCGTCCAGATAGCTGTGCTGCCCACACCTTTCTACCTGTATTATCTATAGAAATAGATACATTATAGAGCATAACATGATAATAATTCATTGTAAATTATGATTTTGGTTGGTATAAAACATTTTCTGAGACAGACCATAGACGGAGATTATAGCCATTGATAATTGATGTCTCCATACATGCTTCCTGTGTAAGTAGATGTAAGATACCACTCCATGGCATTATATACTTATTTTTTCATGTAGATTAGTTCACAAGCCTCCACAATTTTGCCAAAATTTCTGTGTTCCCCCCCAATCAGACAGCAAGAAAGTAGTAAGATATTGTAAGTTATGGACTACAGCTAGCAACCAACCATAATGCTGCCAGTGTTATCCAATACATTCCAGAACTGTAAGGGTTACATAGAATCATAAATCAATATAATGCTATGTGACTCCCGGCAGCGATGGGAGGTCAGGCCGGGAGCTGCGATGCGGACTCGCTGCGGGAGGAACGCTTGTCTGCAAGGGGCCTAACTCTTCTTAAACTACAACTCCCAACATACTCCATTCACTTGTATGGGAGCTCTAAGAACAACTTTCCAAGTCTATAGGGGAGATTTATCAAACTGGTGTAAAGTAGAACTGGCTTAGTTGCCCATAGCAACCAATCAGATTCCACCTTTTATTTTTCACAGCATTGGAAAATGAAAGGTGGAATCTGATTTACACCAGTTTGATAAATCTCCCTCTATATGTTGAGATACCTAGTCTCACAACAGCTGAAGTGGTTATGGATGCTAACTCGTGCAGTAGGTCATATGGATGACTCTACAAGCCACAGCCACTAAGTAAGAGCAGCTCATACTATGTAAGACCCAGTCTAGGTATGTACAGATGTAGCAATCCTCATCTTGATTCTTAACGAGTTAAAGGGGTTATCCCTTATTAATGTAAAAAATGCTGTAGTAAATGACAACCTTTTTCTAGCAAAGCTAGAACCAGTCCTGTACCTTCCATGAATACAGAGATCTCCCCATTCATTGCTCCAATTGCTCTGCTAGATTTATTTCAATCTGGCAGTTTAGGGGGAGAGTCCTTTCTCAGGGGTGTGTCCTTTCTGCTGCAGCTGGTGGCAGTTGAAGGATGAAACTGAGCATGTGCTTCCATCTCAGTGATCAGGACAGAATAATTAGAAAAACAGAAAACAGCAGGTGGCGCTATACAGATAGATTTTATTGAATAACTCAGTAGCCATAATACTTTTTTATTGACATGCAATTACAAAAGTACTCAGATCCAGGGGCTGGTTTGAAAACTGTAGAACATTTTTTGTGGGACAACCCCTTTAAGTAAACAATAACAAGAAATTTAAAGCAATTTTTTTTCAATGGCTTTCCATTGCTTTTCTGGCACAATATCATGCTGCAATGTCATATCCCACTCAAGTTTAGAACTGCTACATCTGTATTAGGCCAGGTTCACATCTGGAATACGGTCACTGTATCTGGCATACATGTTGGCTTTCAGCCGCACAAAAAATGCTACACGCAACATTTTTTTGCCCAGCCGGAAGTTGTCACAGTGGTATCTGGCTATGCCAGATACTGTAAACTATGGCAGTCGGTTCCCTGCCAGACAGCGCAAATGTGAACCCAGCCTTACAAGGTTATCTATTGATTTAACATCATGCTCCCCCCTTCTATTTTTGGTCAAATACAATGGGGGTTATTTATCAAAAACTAGTCTTTTGCACACCAGCCTTTTAGGTGCAATGGTGTTTAAAAAGTCACAAGCCTACAGTTTGCAACTTTTTTGCACCAGTTTCTGGTATAGAGAGTCATAGTAAATGACCCCCAATGTGTATAGAACCTAAAGAAGTCTGGACTGTGCAGAACAACTCCACATTTTGTAAACTCTTCATAAAGTTTCTGGATCAACAATGTAGCTGACATTTCTACTGCACACGAGTAGAAAGCTCTAAAACTAGTCAGGTAGACAAGATGGTCAGAATGACATGTGTGTCCTCTAAGGAACTAGTGTTAATGAGCGGAAACTGGATAGTGTAGGTATATACCATGGATACTGCATAATGGTACTACTTGTCTTTTCAGATACCAGAAGTGTGTGTACACCTATAGGATTTTACAGAACAATGAAAAACAGCTTTCCGTGCAGGTAGGTTCCAATTACTGTGCATTCATGTACTAAGCTTTTTATATGAAAAATGAGACTACAAGCATCTGGACACACGGTAAGGTATCTGGAAACTGTTTTGGAAACCAAACCTGAAGTGATTTCAACAAAAAGGAGAAGTCCTTTATACTTCCTCTCCTTTTATGAGCCAATCCTGGTTTAGGCTTCAAAAACTGCTTCAAGAAACCTGATCGTGTGGCTGTCGCCTAATTCTATTCTCAAGGCTTAAAGGAACATTGCAGAAAACTCATACACTGGCCAAGATCTACTATGAGTTAGGGCTTATGCACACGGCCATTGCCCGGCCGTGGCCGTATTGAGGGCCGCATACAGGGGGTCCGCAATACGTGGGCATCGGCCGTGTGCACCCCACACTACGGATCGCGGACCCATTCACTTAAATGGGTCCGCAATCACGGAGATGCAGAACGGAGGAACGAATCGAAGCCCATGGAAGCACTACGGAGTGCTTCTGTGGGTTTTCTGTCGTGCCTAACTTTTTTGCGGTGCAGACCGTCGGATGCAGATCGCGAACCCCATTCAAGTCTGCATGCAACTGCCCCACGGTCGGTGCCCATGCATTGCGGACCGCAATTTGCGGTCCACAGCACAGGCCCGGCCAGCACACAGTCGTGTGCATGAGCCCTTTGATGGCAGACACATAAACAGGGGGGAATGGTCATCAATATCAGATCGTCAGGGGTCGGAATCCCAGGACCACCTGCCAATCAGCTGTTAGAAGACGCTCCATGAGCTCCACGTCCTCTTCCGAGGCCATGTGACATCACCGTACATGTGGCCTTGTTACAGCACAGCCCCACTGAAATGAATGGAACTGAGCTGCAATACCAAGCACAGCCGCTATACAATGTACTGCGCTGCCGAAAGCTGCTGGAAACTGGCCGCACTCATCAGAACTCCAGTGAGTGCCGCAGTTCCCTGAAACAGCTGATCGGCGGCGGTGCCGAGACTCAGACCTCTGCCAATCTGATAATGATGACCTATCCTGCAGAATATAAAATCAGTGATACAGTCCTAACCTCAGTATCTGAGGAAAGGGATTTAGGGGTCATTATTTCAGAAGACTTAAAGGTAGGCAGACAATGTCATAGAGCAGCAGGAAATGCTAGCAGAATGCTTGGGTGTATAGGGAGAGGCATTACCAGTAGACCTCATTTGGAGTATTGTGCGCAGTACTGGAGACCATATCTCCAGAAGGATATTGATACTTTGGAGAGAGTTCAGAGAAGAGCTACTAAACTGGTACATGGATTGCAGGATAAAACTTACCAGGAAAGATTAAAGGACCTTAACATGTATAGCTTGGAAGAAAGACGAGACAGAGGGGATATGATAGAAACTTTTAAATACATAAAGGGAATCAGCAAGGTAAAAGAGGAGAGAATATTTAAAAGAAGAAAAACTGCTACAAGAGAACATAGTTTTAAATTAGAGGGGCAAAGGTTTAAAAGTAATATCAGGAAGTATTACTTTGCTGAGAGAGTAGTGGATGCATGGAATAGCCTTCCTGCAGAAGTGGTAGCTGCAAATACAGTGAAGGAGTTTAAGCATGCATGGGATAGGCATAAGGCCATCCTTCATATAAGATAGGGCCAAGGGCTATTCATAGTATTCAGTATATTGGGCAGACTAGATGGGCCAAATGGTTCAAATGGTGCTGTCCGCATCCATTGCTCCGTTCCGTGGCCCCGCCAAAAAAATATAGCATGTCCTATTCTTGTCCGTTTTGCGGACAAGAATAGGCATGTCTACAATGGGCCACCCGTTCCGTTCCGCAAATTGCGGAAGGCACACGGGCGGCTTCCGTTTTTTGCGGACTGCAAAAAACGGCACGGTCGTGTGCATGAGGCCTAATCATGACATATTTTCCAGGACGCCTCATCTTTATGACTTTGCTTGAAACTAATGTAATTTTCTTTACTAAAAATATTATTTGAACTGTCTTGCTATCATACACCCTCATACAGGGGATGCACTAACATGTTACTATCCGTGCAGCAAAAACTAGTAGCAAGAGTCACGGTAAAGATGGCCTGTCTGATCTTCTGACTAGTAAAAGTATTGTATTCCCATGAAAAAACAATTCCGGAGAAGCTTTCCTTAGAATTCTGCATTGTGCCGTTCCCCTGTTGCTCCCCCTAGAAGTGTATATTTTCAGGTGGAATCACAGAGGAATGCAGATGAAGAATTAATGCTATATGCAGAATGTAAATATTTATTAATGAATATATAAAGTGGAACTCCAGCACCAATTGAAGTGTAATCCAAGGCCCGTCACGGATATGGGGTATGTTCAAACCCAAACCAAAAAGTCAGCCCACTTATACCAAAAAATGAGAAAAATAATATCTCATATTAATTAATTACCATATATTGCTCAAGTAAGCACATGCCTATGGCAAAAAAAAACTATACAAATGAAAAACTGCCAGACCGCATGAAATCAATAAAAATCTTTATTTGTAAAATTCATATAAATAATATATTTAAAAACAAGTACAGGGAAATGGCAACATCGACCGGGAGAGGACACAATGGCAACAATTCATAATAGTCCAAAAAGTGAAAACCTAAATAAAGTGCAAGTGCAGAAGATTCAGCAGAAGTCTATATGTATGACAGAATCAGTTACCCATAATGTGCCTCCTCCGGGATGTAAAAAAAAAGTCCCATACAGCGCAGGGCAAGGAAGAGTATCAGAGCATGAAATGCTTCGATGCTCACATCAGAGGGGCTGAGAGGGGGAAGAAGGGGATATGTCTGGGTTCAGCTCTGAACCTGGACTAAACTTTTAATGGTAACATAGAAACATAGAAACATAGAATGTGTCGGCAGATAAGAACCATTTGGCCCATCTAGTCTGCCCAATATACTGAATACTATGGATAGCCCCCGGCCCTATCTTATATGAAGGATGGCCTTATGCCTATCCCATGCATGCTTAAACCCCTTCACTGTATTTGCAGCTACCACTTCTGCAGGAAGGCTATTCCATGCATCCACTACTCTCTCAGTAAAGTAATACTTCCTTATATTACTTTTAAACCTTTGCCCCTCTAATTTAAAACTGTGTCCTCTTGTGGTAGTTTTTCTTCTTTTAAATATGCTCTCTTCCTTTACCGAGTTGATTCCCTTTATGTATTTAAAAGTTTCTATCATATCCCCTCTGTCTCTTCTTTCTTCCAAGCTATACATATTAAGGTCCTTTAACCTTTCCTGGTAAGTTTTATCCTGCAATCCATGTACTAGTTTAGTAGCTCTTCTCTGAACTCTCTCTAGAGTATCTATATCCTTCTGGAGATATGGCCTCCAGTACTGCGCACAATACTCCAAGTGAGGTCTCACCAGTGTTCTGTACAGCGGCATAAGCACTTCACTCTTTCTACTGCTTATACCTCTCCCTATACATCCAAGCATTCTGCTGGCATTTCGTGCTGCTCTATTACATTGTCTTCCCACCTTTAAGTCTTCTGAAATAATTACTCCTAAATCCCTTTCCTCAGATACTGAGGTCAGGACTGTGTCAAATATTCTATATTCTGCCCTTGGGTTTTTACGCCCCAGGTGCATTATCTTGCACTTATCCACATTAAATTTCAGTTTCCAGAGTTCTGACCATTCTTCTAGTTTTCCTAAATCCTTTTCCATTTGGCGTTTCCCTCCAGGAACATCAACCCTGTTACATATCTTTGTGTCATCAGCAAAAAGACAAACCTTACCAGCGAGGCCTTTTGCGATATCACTTACAGACCAAAAGTTTGGACACACCTTCTCATTCAAAGAGTTTTCTTTATTTTCATGACTATGAAAATTGTAGATTCACACTGAAGGCATCAAAACTATGAATTAACACATGTGGAATTATATACATAACAAACAAGTGTGAAACAACTGAAAATATGTCATATTCTAGGTTCTTCAAAGTAGCCACCTTTTGCTTTGATTACTGCTTTGCACACTCTTGGCATTCTCTTGATCAGCTTCAAGAGGTAGTCCCCTGAAATGGTTTTCACTTCACAGGTGTGCCCTGTCAGGTTTAATAAATGTGATTTCTTGCCTTATAAATGGAGTTGGGACCATCAGTGGCGTTGAGGAGAAGTCAGGTGGATACACAGCTGATAGTCCTACTGAACAGACTATTAGAATTTGTATTATGGCAAGAAAAAAGCAGCTAAGTAAAGAAAAACGAGTGGCCATCATTACTTTAAGAAATGAAGGTCAGTCAGTCAGCCGAAAAATTGGGAAAACTTTGAAAGTAAGGGCTATTTGATCATGAAGGAGAGTGATGGGGTGCTGCGCCAGATGACCTGGCCTCCACAGTCACCGGACCTGAACCCAATCGAGATGGTTTGGGGTGAGCTGGACCGCAGAGTGAAGGCAAAAGGGCCAACAAGTGCTAAGCATCTCTGGGAACTCCTTCAAGATTGTTGGAAGACCATTTAAGGGGACTACCTCTTGAAGCTCATCAAGAGAATGCCAAGAGTGTGCAAAGCAGTAATCAAAGCAAAAGGTGGCTACTTTGAAGAACCTAGAATATGACATATTTTCAGTTGTTTCACACTTGTTTGTTATGTATATAATTCCACATGTGTTAATTCATACTTTTGATGCCTTCATAGTCATGAAAATAAAGAAAACTCTTTGAAGGAGAAGGTGTGTCCAAACTTTTGGTCTGTACTGTATATAGAAGCAGAAGATTAAAGGGAGTCTGTCACCTACATAACATGTTTTAAACTGATGATATAGCTCTGTGGGAGGCAGATCCATAACACTGATGGTACCCATGTTTAGTTTTTCAGAGCCTCCAAAGTACCTAAAATAAAGTTTTAAAAATATGCAAATTACCTATCGCAAGTGCCCAGGGGCGGAGAGTGTGCTGCAAGTGCCCAGTGCTCCCCGCCTTACTTGCTCCTGACTCCTCCCCTCTGTATCGTCCGGCGTCATTCTCGTCTCCATTCATAATCCAGTGCCTGTTCGCTTCACCGCGGGGTCCGGGCATGTGCAGTACATTGCCCACTGTGGGCAGAGGCATACTGATATGCCGTGCGCATGCGCTAGTTACGTACACCGGCGGTAAAGTGCACAGGCTCTGGATTATGAATGGAGACGAGAATGACGCCGCAAGGATACAGGGCTGGCCGGACAATACAGAGGGGAGGAGTCAGGAGCAAGTAAGGCGGGGAGCACTGGGCACTTGCAGCACACTCTCCGCCCCTGGGCACTTGCGATAGGTAATTTGCATATTTTTAAAACTTCATTTTAGGTACTTTGGAGGCTCTGGAAAAACTAAACATGGGTACCATCAGTGTTATGGATCTGCCTCCCACAGAGCTGTATCATCAGTTTAAAACATGTTATGTAGGTGACAGACTCCCTTTAACTCCCACCTCCTCTCATTAGTAGAGACATATTCACACGTTAAGGGCTCATGCCCACGAACGTAAGGTTTCTCCTCCCTGGCTGTGACGCTCTCCACTGTGATTGGATCGCGGCACAACCAGAGAGAAGGAGACGCCTATTGAGAAACCCTAGCGTCTCCTCCTCCCTGTTCCGATGCTCAGTATTAGCATACTTAGTGTGAAAACCTCAGGAGGGTGCAGCGGGGTGTAGGGGCGACATTTAAAAAAAAAAAAACTGGGTGGCAGTATCAGCGGGGATTACCCCGCAAGTATAGGTATTTAGCTTCTATAAGTAAAACAGATGAAAGGTCCTTTTTAATGTGAGCATCCAGAATGCTTCATGTTCCAGTAAAAGGCGCTTTTTATTGCCCCCCCCCCCCCCATCCCCCTCGGTAGTGATTTAATTTTTTCAATACCCGCTACCTGTAATGTTAAGTTTTTTCCCCATAAAAATCACGAAAATGCTTTGAAGCTCCAGATATATTGCGTTCATCTTTTCTGCTGGAGGTATTAATATGCTCCAGTATGCATGTTTTTAATCATATGCTTGTGCTGCCATTGTATATCTAGTAGCACAGTGTGCACACAGTCATATATATATATATATATATATATATATATATATATAAAACAAAGTCACTATTACAGTTGATATAATCCGTAATTTGGTAGTGTATCATTTGACTTGAATCACTGAAGCTTTTGATAGGTTTGGGAAATAAACACATCCTGCATGGGTGGGTTCCGCACCTATAGAAGACTGTGCAGTGTAACCATGTTCTGGTATTTTGCAGTGCTCTCCGCACATTAGGTGCTACGAGTTGTCCCACTGTAGGGGCTTTTCTATTTGCCACCCTACAGCCCTTGGATAGAAAAGAGGCAAGTTTCTCATCCTCATGCAGTATAGGCAAGTATTTAAGAATTATTAGCCAGATACTGGAAAATTGAGTGCTGTGCTTTAAAACCAAAAAGTTGGTGTTAAATCAATTTGTTTTTAATTTGTAGATTTTTTTGTTTAATGTTTTTGTCTTCATTTTGAATATCCATATTGGTATTTAGTGTGTTTAATCCCGGATTAGGAAACAGTAAAGTAAGGCTGAGTTCACACAGGCGTTGCGGGAAAAGGTGTTGGTGTGTTGCGGGAACATGCACGATTTTTCAGCGCGAGTGCAAAACATTGTAATGCGTTTTGCACTCGCGTGAGAAAAATCGCTCATGTTTGGTACCCAAACCCGAACTTCTTCACAGAAGAAGATCAGTGTTCTGTAGATTGTATTATTTTCCCTTATAACATGGTTATCAGGCTGGGTTCAGACCTGAGCGTTTTACAGCGCGTTCCTACGCGCTGTAAAACGCTCTACAGGCAAGAACCAATGCTTCCCTATGGGCATGGTTCTCACCTGAGCGTTTTAAAACGCCCGACGCCCCAAGAAGTACAGGAGCTTCTTTGGGGCATCTTGTCGCGCATTCCCGTACATAGACTTCAGCGGGAACGCGCGACAATGGGCGTTCGCTTGTTCCGGAGCCGCGTCTGTAAACGAGCATACAATCGCGCATACAGAGCGCTCCATCCCGTACGTTCAGGTCTGAACGCAGCCTAAGGGAAAATAATAGCATTCTGAATACAGAATGCTAAGTAAAATAGGGCTGGAGGGGTTAGAAAAATAAAAATTAAAATTAAACTCACCTTAGTCCACTTGATCGTGGAGCCGGCATCTCTTCTTCTTTGCTGATTGCAGGAAAAGGACCTGTGGTGACGTCACTCCGGTCATCACATGGTCCATCACATGATCCATCACCATGGTAAAAGATCATGTGATGGATCATGTGATGACCGGAGTGACGTCACCACAGGTCCTTTTCCTGCAATTGGCAAAGAAGGAGACAGAAGAGAAGCCGGGCTCCGCGATCAAGTGGACTAAGGTGAGTTTAATTTTTTATTTTATTTTTTAACCCCTCCAGCCCTATTTTACTATGCATTCTGTATTCAGAATGCTATTATTTTTCCTTATAACCATGTTACGCAACGCAACGCATAAGTGATGCGTGAAAATCACCGCTCATGTGCACAGCCCCATAGAAACGAATGGGTCCAGATTCAGTGCGGGTGCAATGCGTTCACCTCCCGCATTGCACCCGCGCGGAATACTCGCCCGTGTGAACTCAGCCTAAAATGTCCGATTTTAATGACCTTGTGCCACGCCCGATTGAACATCCATGTGGGATAACCCCATTTCTTCAACCTTTGTTAAGGGTCCATTCACACGTCCGTGTGTGTTTTGCGGCTCCACGGATCCGTGGATCCGCAAAACACAGACATGCCTTTTCTTGTCCGCAATTGCGGACAAGAATAGGACATGTTCTATTTTTTTCGGGATCGGGATTGCGGACCCGAAAGTGCGGATCCGCAATTTTGGATCCTGGCAGCACATCGTGCTGCCCCATAGAAATGAATGGGTCCACCATTCCGTTCCGCAAAATGCAGAACGAAATTGCGGACGTGTGAATGGACCCTTAATCTTATTGTTCTCTTGTGTGAATACGGCTTTACTGCTACTGTTATGTTTTTCTCTTATTAGTTCACCTACAGGTCTAGCTTTCAGAGTGTGCTGTGGGTGTCGTGATTTGTTTTGGCATGGAGAATAGTGTTTCCCGATATTTCCTTTCTATAAGTGGAGGAGGCAATAGGTGAACTGCTCACCCCCAACAATTTCAAATCCAAGAATGATATCAAATTTTTTTGCTAAATTAAATTGTTTTTATGTTTTCGTTTTTCACTCCCTGCGTTTCTGGGGTCATAACTTTTTATTTTTTCCATTCGCATAGCCATATGAGGGCTTGATTTTTGTGGGACAAGTTGCATGTTTTAATGCCACCAATAATATAGCATATAGTATAGTGGGGAGCTGAAAAAAAATTCCAAATGGGTGACATTGGAAAAAAACTACTTTTTTTTGCTTTTACTATGCGGTAAAACTGACCTGTTACTTCCATTCTCCAGGTCAGTATGATTATGGCGATACCACCTATGTATAGTTTGCCTTGTGTTTTAATACTGAAAGAAAAAGAAAGACCTTGAAAAGAAATATTTTTTTCTTTTCGTTACCATATTCTGGCCCCAATAACTGTTCTGTAGTTATGTGCACGAAGCTGTGTGAGGGCTCGTTTTTTTGCAGGGCAATCTGTACTTTTTATTGTTATCATTTTGGGGTGTGTATGACTTTTTGATCACTTTTGTGGGAGGTGAAGCAACCAAAAAATTGTGAATTAGCCATTTAGACTTTTTTTTCTGTTTTGCCTTTTACCGTATAGGATAAATATTTTTATATTTTAATAGTATGGGTGTTTTGCATGCGGCGATGCCCATCATGTGTATTTCTTATTGTTTATGTATTCCCATAGGGAACTATAACAAGCAATCATCAGATTGCTTCTCACAGACTCCAAGGCATTAGCATTGGAGTCTATGGGGATTATACTATGCTCCTATGGAGCTGTGCCACAGGCAGGGCCTCCATAGGAACTAATGCGCGTCAGCCTCTTGTCACTCAGGAGGACAGAGGCTGCCGCACACTACATACGGCTCCCCGATACTTGCCGAAGTGAGGTGAAGCACACCCGGAAGCATGTGCTTCCGGGTTTTTGCTCCCTTAGATGCCATGGTCATGTTTGGCATTACCGCCAGTCGCGGACATTAGGCCCGGATGTCTGCTGTGTGAAACAGCAGGCCCCCGGTTTCTATGGCGCCCATACTATTATGTCGGGAAGGGGTTAAAGCCCCTTTGACTTTGGTAATCTGTAATACTCAGGGCTATGAAATTGGTAGCTAATCATTTTGCTTGATAATTTTATGTGTGAAATTTTCAAACTGCAGTCCTCTTCGACCACTGCAAAAATCATTTCTACATTTCTGACCATTCCCGCAGATGATCTGCTGTGGACGGCCCTTAAAGGGATGTCTTAATATCTCTAGGATATGCCACTTATGTCAGATAGGTGCAGGCCCCACCTCTGGGACCCACATCTATCTCCAGAACGGACCCCCAAAAGTGAAGGAGAGCACACCATGCATGCACGTGATATGACACCAATGTCTAAGATGAAACAACTCCTTTAAGTACTCCCATTCTGGCTGTTAAAATGCTAGCCCATTCTTATTTAATGTGTAATCCGTGGCAGTATTGTGCAGTGCTGGATTAGTAAAATGTTCCTCATCATCAGTAGCCAAATTTAGGGCACAATTACATGTGCGTCTGAAGAAGCAGATACCCCACTGTTCCTACTGCTAATTTCTTGACAGTACCTGGACTTGCCACTAGGTGCAATACAAGTGCAGTTAGGCACCCACAGCTCATCCTGCACATGTAATCCTCAAATGGCCATTTTGGTCCTGTGGTGGCCATGGTCTGGTTCAGTAGAACCACTTGGAGTGCCCGCATTGCTGAGAAAAATGAAGTTTTAATATATGCAAATGAGCTTCTAGGAGCTACAGGGGTGTTGACATTACTCCTAGAGACTCTGGTCTCTCTGCAACTGGTGCACCCTCTGCACTCTAATTAACAAGGCCAGGCAGTGAAAACATCACCCTGCCTGGGCTCTAACTGTTCTCCTTATATACATTTTCTAAGTGAACTAGAACCTTATAGTGTGGGGTGCGGTGTGGGTGGAGGGTGAAGTAGTGAAGCACAGCTTAAAAAGGAACAATTTTGCAGTTTCAGTCTGTCATAGACTTGTGT
This sequence comes from Bufo bufo, assembly GCF_905171765.1. NCBI lineage: Eukaryota > Metazoa > Chordata > Amphibia > Anura > Bufonidae > Bufo > Bufo bufo. The sequence continues at coordinate 130,979,457 of NC_053392.1, read as the reverse complement.
AGAATTTCAGTACAAGTCTATGGGAATGACTAAGCCATTTTTCCAGACATAAACAAGTGTTGTTCAGATGTAAAGACAGACATGTCACTGCTGCTTCCATGTAAACAAAGTCTCGCTAGAAGGATTGGAGCAGCAGCACAGCTTTCTTAGGTAGGCAGTGGCATTAGACTTTATGCCATAATGTATAAAAAACTGCATACCGTATGTGATATACATGTAAGTTTTAATGGAAGTTACTGTGATGTATGCAAATATATACCATTGTTTTTGTTATTCTCTGCATATGTTTTTTCCATATATTTAATACACAATTATTAAAGGATGTTTTTTCTTAGACCTCATGCACACGACCGTTGTTGTGTTCAGTGTCCGTTGTTCCGTTTTCCGTGATTTTCTGCGGACCCATTGACTTTCAATGGGTCTGTTGAAAACTCGGATAATGCACCGTTTGTCACCCGCGTCCGTGATCCGTGTTTCCAATCCGTCAAAAAAATACGACCTGTCCTATTTTTTTCATGGACAACGGTTCGCGGAACCATTCAAGTCAATGGGTCCGTGAAAAAACACGAAGGCACACAAGATTGTCATCCGCGTCCGCGCGTCCGTGTCCGTTTTTTTCCTATCATTTGCAAGGCAAACTTGACTTAAATTTTTTTTCACTTTCCTTCATGTCTGGTGATCCTCCAAAAATCAAGGAAGACACACGGAAACAAAAACGGAAACGGATCACGGAACAACGGAACCCCGTTTTGCGGAACGGAACACAACAGTCGTGTGCATAAGGCCTTAATGTTATGGTCCTGTGCCTGGTGTGAGTGCCTGGTATCCATAAGAATACCTTTTTTTTGCAGCATGGAATAGTATGGTAGACTATCCTCTATTCCCTACAAAAGTACAGTAAAAACAGTATACCAGGCAGGATGGGACCCTGTGTCTGTTGGAAGTATATGTGATGTTTCCAGGGACTCACCCAACCTGAGACAGTGTACAGTATTAAGCATTTGGAGAGCCACTTTTCATTTTGTCTGAACCTGGCTCTGTCAGTATCCATTTAAAAATTAAAGGGGTTCTGCAGTTTGCTTAAACTGATGATCTATCCTCTGGATAGATCATCAGCATCTGATTGGTGGGGGTCCGACCCCCTGGACCCCTGCCGATCAGCTGTTTGAGAAGGCATACGCGCTCCAGCAGCGCCGCAGCCTTCTCACTGTTTACCGCAGGTCCAGTGATGTCACGACTAGTATCAGCTGTCCTGGGCGTGGCTAAGATCTGTTCACTTGAATAGAGCTTAGCCCCGCCCAGGCCAGTTGATACTAGTCGTGATGTGACTGGGCCTGCGGTAAACAGTGAGAAGGCCGCGGCGCTCCTGGAGTGCCGCTCCCTTCTCAAACAGCTGATTGGCGGGAGTCCCGGGGGACGGACCCCCGCCGATCAGATGCTGAGAAGGATAGATCATCAGTTTAAACAAACTGCAGAACCCCTTTAACTATTATATTGAACATAGAAGCCCAGGTCAGCCTGTGGGGTGTGCTAGATGAACAGGGCAACAGCCACCCATAGTAGAGCTATTATTTGGTGACTGTTGGCATTATTGGCATTGTGTGGCACTGTTACCTAGGCACTGTACATTACATTATTTTTGCAGCCTATCGTGATGTATAGAAGTGTTATTTGGCCAATGTATGGCACAATACTGTATGGCGATTGTACACTGTGTGACAATACACCATGTAGAAGGGCACCAACAGAAGGTACTGTACAAGGCAACTTCCAACTTACACATACTCTGTGGAGTCTTCCACCCATTAATACCGACACAAAGCAACTGTCAGTAACATTACTTCTTCCTCATTTTCAAAACCACAAGAATTCAGAATGTTAATTTTAGACATGAACAGTGAACACCACTGAAACTTAAATTCCGTCATGAAGCCCACAACATTGTGGCTATTTGGGGTCTTCTATGACATTCTGCAGGTTTTGTCTATAGACTACTTTGTAAGGAGGTTTGGAGAACATGGCTTCATCGAAGTTTCCAATGATAGTTTGCAGATTGGATTTTGGCAGCAATAAAGTCATTATATACTTCCTTTTTTTATTTTACTGTTTGTTCCTGATTACTCAACTATCAAATTTGACTGCACTTCTTTACACACTTGAAGGTCTGAGCCTTAGCGCTCAGAACATGCGCCATACAAAAAAAAAAAAAACACCACTCGCCTGTTCACAGTCAAGTCGTTCCAGCACCGCATCTCCCGACCTTTTCAGGTGCTGTTCTAGCCCATGTGACCACTGAGACTTCTGGTCAGGCAGGGACCCAAAATAGCCAGAATTGTAGATGTGGTGCTGGAACGGTTTGACTGTGAAGGGCTGAGTGGTGTTTTTATTTTTTTAAGGACACTCCTGGAACAACCTGGATTTCTGCATTGATAACTAATAAAATGTGGTGTGAACCGCAACTAAATAATTAACACAAACAGTTGTAATATTATGATCACATTCAAAATTCAATGGGCCCTGACATCCATAAAGAGGTTTTCCGAGATTTTGAAAAATTTGGCCCAGAGTATGGGGCTGTGTAAAATTTATTTAAAAAATGCACTCAGCATTAAAAGTGCTGCTGGTCCTGTGCCACAGCTCCACTCCTCTCTGATCCCGGCCACTTTAATCCCAGCTGAGTCTGCAGTGGTTACGTGGCATTCATCACTCATGTGACCACTGCAACTAATCAGTAGCATCAGTGGTTATGTGCAGCTCATGTTACCACTGAGGCCAGATATTGGCTGCAGTGGTCACATCAATGACCACTGCAGGCCCAGTGGGAACTGAAGTGGTGGGGACCAGATCAGTGGCAGAAGACCAGCAGAGTTTTTAAATATACATATACACTACTCACAAAAGGTTAGGGATATTTGGCTTGTGAATGAAATTTCAGGATGAACCCCTAAAATGCACTCTAACCTTTAAAGGTGAACTTAATGTGACCTTCTCTAAACTTCTGAATGCACATGTCCAACTGTTCAACGGTTCAGTACTTTTTGCACATCTTGCTGTTCTCTAACAAGGAGCTTAACGGCATAATTCACAACAAGTGTTTGATCCATGAATCTCCCCCAAAAATTTCCTGGTTCAATTAGAATTGTAATTTAAACAGTCCTCCTCATCATGCTGTTCACATTTTGACATCATGAGACCAAGACGACACCTAACAACTGATCAACAGTATCTAGTCAGTGTGAGGCTTCAAGCAGGATGTTCTCAGACGGAAGTGGCCACGGAAGTGGCCACGGAGTCATCAGCAGGTTGCAACAGAGATACAGAGAGAATGGAAGAGTCACAGAAAGGCATACAGGGAGTGCAGAATTATTAGGCAAGTTGTATTTTTGAGGATTAATTTTATTATTGAACAACAACCATGTTCTCAATGAACCCAAAAAACTCATTAATATCAAAGCTGAATATTTTTGGAAGTAGTTTTTGGTTTGTTTTTAGTTTTAGCTATTTTAGGGGGATATCTGTGTGTGCAGGTGACTATTACTGTGCATAATTATTAGGCAACTTAACAAAAAACAAATATATACCCATTTCAATTATTTATGTTTACCAGTGAAACCAATATAACATCTCAACATTCACAAATATACATTTCTGACATTCAAAAACAAAACAAAAACAAATCAGTGACCAATATAGCCACCTTTCTTTGCAAGGACACTCAAAAGCCTGCCATCCATGGATTCTGTCAGTGTTTTGATCTGTTCATCATCAACATTGCGTGCAGCAGCAACCACAGCCTCCCAGACACTGTTCAGAGAGGTGTACTGTTTTCCCTCCTTGTAAATCTCACATTTGATGATGGACCACAGGTTCTCAATGGGGTTCAGATCAGGTGAACAAGGAGTCCATGTCATTAGATTTTCTTCTTTTATACCCTTTCTTGCCAGCCACGCTGTGGAGTACTTGGACGCGTGTGATGGAGCATTGTCCTGCATGAAAATCATGTTTTTCTTGAAGGATGCAGACTTCTTCCTGTACCACTGCTTGAAGAAGGTGTCTTCCAGAAACTGGTAGTAGGACTGGGAGTTGAGCTTGACTCCATCCTCAACCCGAAAAGGCCCCACAAGCTCATCTTTGATGATATTTAGCCCAAACCAGTACTCCACCTCCACCATGCTGGCGTCTGAGTCGGACTGGAGCTCTCTGCCCTTTACCAATCCAGCCACGGGCCCATCCATCTGGCCCATCAAGACTCACTCTCATTTCATCAGTCCATAAAACCTTAGAAAAATCAGTCTTGAGATATTTCTTGGCCCAGTCTTGACGTTTCAGCTTGTGTGTCTTGTTCAGTGGTGGTCGTCTTTCAGCCTTTCTTACCTTGGCCATGTTTCTGAGTATTGCACACCTTGTGCTTTTGGGCACTCCAGTGATGTTGCAGCTCTGAAATATGGCCAAACTGGTGGCAAGTGGCATCTTGGCAGCTGCACGCTTGACTTTTCTCCGTTCATGGGCAGTTATTTTGCGCCTTGGTTTTTCCACACGCTTCTTGCGACCCTGTTGACTATTTGGAATGAAACGCTTGATTGTTCGATGATCACGCTTCAGAAGCTTTGCAATTTTAAGAGTGCTGCATCCCTCTGCAAGATATCTCACTATTTTTGACTTTTCTGAGCCTGTCAAGTCCTTCTTTTGACCCATTTTGCCAAAGGAAAGGAAGTTGCCTAATAATTATGCACACCTGATATAGGGTGTTGATGTCATTAGACCACACCCCTTCTCATTACAGAGATGCACATCACCTAATATGCTTAATTGGTAGTAGGCTTTCGAGCCTATACAGCTTGGAGTAAGACAACGTGCATAAAGAGGATGATGTGATCAAAATACTCATTTGCCTAATAATTCTGCACGTAGTGTAGAAGTGGACAAATGCCACACAACTCCAGGCACATTTAAGAGAGGTAAGAGGCACCCAAGTGTCACGTGAGACCATTTGAAACCATTTACATCAGCGTGGTCTGTGTGCTAGACAACCTTCAAGGGTACCTGACCACACCACCAGGCACAGGCATCATCGTCTTGCATGGGCCAGGGACTATGCTGGACAAGGAAACCAGTTGGCCTCAGTGCTGTAAATGAAAGTCGATTCACACTGAGCAGAAATGATGGCCGCCAACTATGTTGGAGACATCAAGGAGAGCGCTAACTGTTGTCACCAGACGAGCCTTTGGTGGTGAAGGTGTTACAGTGTAGGCAGGTGTATCCTCTAGTCAATGCAGAACTGCCCTACACTTTGTGAATAGTACAGTGACAAGCCCATACTACTTGAATAACATCATTAATTCAGTTATTGTGCCTTTGCATGAACAACACAGGCCTAATTTCATCTTCATGGACGGAAATGCGCCAGCTCATCATTAAGCAACGGCTCCTGGAGACTGAGGTACTTCAAATTGAGTGGCCAGCACTTTCTCCAGACCTAAATCCCATTTAAAACCTATGGGATCAGCTGAGTCACCGTGTAGAGGCTCTTAACTCTGTACCCCAGAACCTCAATGACCCGAGGGGCGCCCTTCAAGAAGAGTGGGATACCATGCCTCAGCAGACAATAAGTCGACTTGAGAACAGCATCGTTGTCAAGCTGTAATTAATACTCAAGGCCACATGACAACTTATTGAGGCATTGACATTTTTGTGGGGGTATACCCTCCACTGTTGTTAGCTTTTGTTTCAATAAATTATTTGAAATGAGGAAATCACCATTGCTGCTTCTACATAAAGCCCGACTTTCAGAATATAATATCATTGTAGCGTGAACTTTTGATGTTTTCCATATATTTCACTCGAAAGCCAAATATCCCTTTTTGTGAGTAATATATATATATACAGTATATTGTAGGAAGGCGCAAGGGTCCGTCGTTGACGGAAGGTATGTGTCACCGAGGTTCCTGGCCGGTATTTTAAGGTGTCAGCGGCAGCTAATGCTGATTGACATTTAGCTATTTTAGTATGGCTGCATAGCTGATCCGGGACGGCTCTTACTGGGAGTAGTCAAAGTAATGGGTGGGTGACTACTCCCCACGTTCCAGGCCGGGTCTTGATAAAAAAAAACCGCCAGCAGTGTCAGCTGTGAGTGGATTACTCCTTTCTGACAGTGGAGCTCTGTCAGTCTCTGTGTTGGGACCTGGGAGTTTGGGCCTGGATTAAGACCTGCTACCTTGTTGGTGTGAAAGCAGGTGGATTTGGCTTTGTCCAAGGACTTCTTCTTTACCGCATGGTGTGAACGATCATCTGGAATCACAAGGTGACTGTTTTCCTTGAAGCAGACTTTTTGTTTTGTCATTTACCTAAAGGGGTTGTCCGAGTTATGGAAAGAAAGATATAGCACTGTAAATCTGATGGTCAGCGATTTATAACTAAGCTAAGCAAGTTTTAGGCCAAAAAATATCTATTTCCTCATTTCCCTGGTTCTCTTCTGGTCCTTTGTTTACTTGCAATAAAAACAATCTCTGCCCCTCCCCTCGCACTGCTAAGGGAGTGAATACAAGTACTGCCCTGAGTGACATGTCTGCCTGCTGGGAGACTCAGCAGCATGTTGTATGTATAGAACTACAAGTCCTAGCTGTACAATGACACTGCTAATACACACAGGATCTTCCCCCTACCTGCAATGCTCTGCAGAACTCTTTCAGCTCGTCAAAATGTCACCTGAATTTAACTCTGCATTTAACTGCTCACTGCGCCTGCGCCGAATACTGAACGGGACGGCGCAGGCGTGAGATTTACACGGCAGACAGGGGCAGCAGGAGAACCAACGCTGGCCTGGCCCTGTCAATCATGACAGAAGGGCATGGAAATGAGGTGGGCGAACGGAGCCTCTAGAAGCAGGAGCAACACCCCCCCCCCCCTGCTCGTAGAGGCTAATTTGCATATGATAAAAGTTAAAATTACATGAAAACTGGGGCATACTTAAATAAAAGAAATGCAGAGTTTAGGTGACATTTTCACATGCATAATGTCAGCCTGTTTAATAGTGAAAATTGGGGTGACAGAAACCCTTTAAGAATCATGGGAGAGAGCAATAAGCAGCAGCCAGCAGTGCAGGGGGGCTTGGCCAGAACAGTGACGTCTCGTGTACAGATCTCTCAGGCTTGTGCACGAACATTAACAGAGCAGGGAGAGAAGCTGACATCACAGGTCATGTGACCGTCAGTGAAATCTGAGAAACCAGCCACTGGAGATTAAGTGAGTTAATTTGAAAGCTGTTACATTTGCCTAGTTAGAAACTTAGAAAGATAAAAAAAATAACTCGGACAGCCCCTTTAATGTGTGAATAAACACTGAACTGTTTAATTCAAAGACTTTGTTGTTGCCTCTATACTGCGTCTGCTAACCTGCCTACCAGAGCGAATCCCCACAATAGGTGGAGGATGTGGGCATTGCAGTAAGGCTGGTGGGAAGGCCGAAATATTTATATTTTTCCAGGCACGGTTGTATGTCTTACATCAAACCATCGAGATTACAACCCGTGTCCCTCGACAAAATGGAGGTTGTCGTGAAGTCCCTCGTGGAGGCTAACCTGCAACAGTGGGAGGCCTATAAGCAACAGCAGGAAACAAACCAGCTACTGTTACAACATGTGATGGCTTTACAAGCAGCAGGAGCATCCCAGAGGGTCCACAATGCCCAGAAAGCGGTCCGTGCGCGATCCCCAAGATGACCCCCCAGACGACGTCGAGATCTATCTGGCGATCTTTGAGAAGGTGGCCGTGAGAGAGAAGCTACCCCGGGAGCAATGGGCTGAGGTCGTCGCTCCGTTCCTGGCGTCTGGACCCCAGCAGGTGTATTTTGACTTACCGGATGATCAAGCGGCTGATTACCCGACAGTAAAGGGTGAGATCCTGGCGAGATTGGGGGTAAATGTATTAGTCCGGGCCCAGCGGGTGCATCAGTGGGAGTTTAACCCGGCTGAGCCCGTAAGGCCCCAGTATTATACCCTATTACACCTATTGCAAAAATGGCTGCAACCTGACGTGCTGAGTCCCACTGACCGTCTATTGGCTGATATGTTCTGGAGGGCTTTGCCGTACCCCCTCCAGCACTGGATCGGCCAGGTGTCTCCTGGTAATGCCCTTGAGATGGTGGACCTGGTGGAACGCTATGAGGCTACCAGGAATTTGAAATGGGGTTCGTTTGGGAGGGGGGCAGCCAAACCCCCACTATCTCCATCCCAGACCCAGAGACTTGTGCCAACCAAGCCCGCCCGGGGTGTACCCCCCGTAGACCAATCTCCGATAGTATGCTGGCGGTGTCAGGAGCAGGCCACGTAAGGGCCGACTGTCCCCATCGGGACGAACCCATGGAGACTAACTATGGATACCGCAACTCATTGTACGCCAGGAAGCTGTGTGCATCAGGTATCCCAGAGACTATAGAAAATAACCACCTGTGCCAGGTAGAAGTGGGAGACACTCTGGCAATGGCTTTGTTGGACTCAGGGAGTCTGGTGTCCCTGGTAAGAGATACCCTGGTGCGGCCTGACGAGTATACTGGCCGAAAAATCGGGGTCGTGTGCATACATGTAGATTTAAAGGACTATCCCACCGCCCTGGTGTCTCTATCCACGGGAGGTGGCAAATGGACCCACAAGGTGGCCGTTGCCACCACTTTACCTTATGAACTAATAATAGGGAGAGATTTTCCGGGCTTTACGGCCCTGTGGCCGGCTGTGAGAGTTGTTGATGCCCCTGAGTCAGGGGTAACTTCAGCAGAGTAGCCTAGCTCGGGCGGGAGGCCAGAACCCTGGGAACCCGAGGCCGAAGGGCCAGCGGTAGAGGTGACCGCCACTTCGATGGAAGAGGGGGAGAGATCCCCGCTGAGTGTGTTGGTAGGAGACGTTGAGGACTTGCCTCCGGGTCCTGAATTGGAAGACCTCAATGTCTCCGGTGAAAATTTCAGAACCGCACAACACCGGAAAGCTAGCATTATCGGTTGGCACAGATAAAACCTTAAGGACCTGGAACCTTGTTGAGGGCAGTTCGGCCTTTATTAAAAACATAAAGCAAAATGCCCATATAGTTCAGTGGTGTCCTAGTAGGGAGAAGTATGTTGTGGTAATGCATGACAAGGTGGATGTCTACAAGATTGAAACTGCATCAGTTATTGGCACAATCCAGAATCCAAAGAGGATATCTTCGATACAATTTATTACTGATACAGTCCTGGCTGTGGCTGGAGATGATGATCTTATCAGGATATATGACACAGAGTCCCAAAAATGCCTCTGCGAGTTTAAAGCTCATGAAACCAGAGTGAAAAGTCTCTACTATTTTGACTATAAAGGATCTCCGATTATAGTGTCCTCATCAAGTGATGGTTATGTTAAAATATGGAGATTAGATTTAAAGAAGGTGAATGCTGCACCTACATTGCTTTGTGAAGTTAGCACATCAGCTCGGCTTACATGTCTCTCAATATGGTGTCCTGGAGTCATCGACAACAAAACAGAAGCAGCAGACCCGGAAGCCCCAGCTGAAAAAGAATCAGGATCTCCCAAGAAGAAAAGAAAGGCCCCCAAGGAGCAAACTGAGGAAATAAGCACAGAACAACAAAGCGAGAGCCAAGTAGTGGACAAGAGGAAACGTACGAAAGAACTAAAAAAGAAACAAAATAAGGACTAAACTTCTAATCTGAATAGGTTTTATTCCCCATCCCATTGAAGTAGTGGCAGTAAAACATTTTGTGATTAATATTGATTGGACCCTGGGCAAGAATTTACTTGGGCCCCCTGGATCCCGCCTTCACACACCCTAGCATGCAATCACGCCCTCCAACACAACACACAGTGAATGGGTCCGCATCCGAGCCGCCAAAACGGCGGCTCGGATGCGGACCCAAACAACGGCCGTGTGCATGAGGCCTAAGCACATGCAGTCTCAGGAGTGGTCCACACCACACCCCTGCCTTGCAGCCTCACAGGAGTACAGGACCAGTATCTGCACACGTATGTATGGCATAATTGGGATGCACATCACACATGACATGACATGACATGGGTCTTTACCAGGCTGCAGGCCAGCAGACACATTATTATTGCCACATGTGTCACATGCCACTACTGACTGTACAGCCATTCAGAGTTCAGACAGTTCACAGTTCCACTTCCTTCAGAAAAGCGAGCCTGCCGTGCACTCCAGCGACTTACAGATAGAGGCAGTGGCGTTGCTATGGCTGGTGTCACCCTTTTCTCAGGGGGGCCCTCATGGTGTGGTGTGGAATGGTCATTTTTACTAAGGAATATAGTTTAACCATTTATGTGCAAAAGAGAAAAAAAGAAGTCAGCTCCAATCAGATATCTGCACCTAGACCAAGAGTCTTGGTCTATGTGCAGATATCCGATTGGAGCTGACTTCTGATTTTCTCTTTTGCACATAAATGGTTAAACTATATTCCTTAGTGAAAATGACCAGTCCACACCACACCATGAGGGTCTTTATTTATGAGGGCCCTCCTGAGCAAAGATTAGTAAATATGGCCGGGTGGCCCCAGGCCACAGTTCAGCAGAAGAGAGAGAACCCAACCCCTTATGTCTCCCGTCTCTATAATAATCCCCCTCTAATGGGGTTATTTAAATTACTGGTGGATTATTAGAGAGACGAGAGACATAAGGGCTTCTCTCTGTCTGCTTAACTGTGGGCTGGGGCCACATTTACTAATCTTTGCTCAGGGGGGCCCTCATGGTGTGGTGTGGACTGGTCATTTTCATTAAGGAATATAGTTTAACCATTTATGTGCAAAAGAGAAAATAAGAAGTCAGCTCCAATCAGATATCTGCACATAGACCAAGACTCTTGGTCTATGTGCAAAGATATCTGATTGGAGCTGACTTCTTATTTTCTCTTTTGCACATAAATGGTTAAACTATATTCCTTAGTGAAAATGACCAGTCCACACCACACCATGAGGGCCCCCCTGCCCTGAGCAAAGATTAGTAAATGTGGCCGGGTGGCCACAGTTCAGCAGCAGACAGAGAGAACCTAACCCCTTATGTCTCCTGGGGCTGGGGCCGTCTCTATAATAATCCCCCACTAATTTATGAATGGGGTAAGGGTTAATTAATATTTCTGTGACCTGACCGACTGACCGGTCTAAATTTTTAATATAAATAAAGTCAATATGCGAATGCGTGCAGCAGCTCTAGAGCCTCTAGCCTCTACCTATCTCCTCCTCCTGGCGCAGCAGTGGCAGGTCTGCCTGTGTAAGGTGAGTGTAAGGTGAGTGAGTCACTGGTGGTCACGTGAGTCCGTGACTCACCACCCAATCCCTTTAGCTCCAGAGGCGGAGACTTAGTCCCTGCTGCTGGCTTCTCCGCCGTGGCGCCACTCACCACACACCCCCTTTACCAACCACGTGACGGCGCCGCCGACGTGCTTGCTTGTGTAAGTTGTTCTGCAAGTGAATCGGGAAACGGAGCTCCCTTGGGCCCCCAGGAGCAACTGGGCCCTGGGCAGCTGCCCCTTTTGCCCTGCGGCAAAGACGGCACTGTACGGGGTAAGCATATTAAACAGCTGATGATGCCCAAGGCGTATCGCATGCTCGTATTGGAGCTTGCCCACCAACTTTCTTGGGGGTCACTTGGGGTGGCATAAAACGCAGGACCGGATACTACAGCGGTTTTACTAGCCCAGTGTGTTCAGAGAGGTAGAAGAGTTTTGTAAGTCTTGCCCAACCTGCCAGATAAATAGTCCCCAGCCACATTTTCGGAGCCCCCTAGTGCCTCTCCCGATTATCGAGGTCCTGTTCGAGCAAATTGCTATGGATCTCATAGGCCCAGTACCGAAGTCTGCTAGAGGGCACCAACACATCTTGGTCGTCCTCGACTACGCCACTCGGTACCCGGAGGCAGTGCCACTGCGACATACATCAGCCAAACTCATAGCTAAGGAGTTAAAGGAGATGTTTTCCCGAGTGGGTTCTGACTGACCAAGGTCATGAGGGAACTCTGTAAGTTTCTCCACATAAAACAGCTACGGACGTGCTTGCTTGTGTAAGTTGTTCTGCAAGTGAATCGGGAAACGGAGCTCCCTTGGGCCCCCAGGAGCAACTGGGCCCGGGGCAGCTTGCCCCTTTTGCCCTGCGGCAAAGACGGCCCTGTACGGGGTGAGCATATTAAACAGCTGATGGTGCCCAAGGTGTATCGCAAGCTCGTATTGGAGCTTGCCCACCAACTTTCTTGGGGGTCACTTGGGGTGGCATAAAACGCAGGACCGGATACTACAGCGGTTTTACTAGCCCAGTGTGTTCAGAGAGGTAGAAGAGTTTTGTAAGTCTTGCCCAACCTGCCAGATAATTAGTCCCCAGCCACATTTTCGGAGCCCCCTAGTGCCTCTCCCAATTATCGAGGTCCTGTTCGAGCAAATTGCTATGGATCTCATAGGCCCAGTACCGAAGTCTGCTAGAGGGCACCAACACATCTTGGTCGTCCTCGACTACGCCACTCGGTACCCGGAGGCAGTGCCACTGCGACATACATCAGCCAAACTCATAGCTAAGGAGTTAAAGGAGATATTTTCCCGAGTGGGTTCTGACTGACCAAGGTCATGAGGGAACTCTGTAAGTTTCTCCACATAAAACAGCTACGGACGTCCGTGTATCATCCGCAAACGGATGGCCTGGTAGAGAGATTTAATCAAACATTAAAAAACATTCTGGTACCAACCATAGACAGTAAGTTCCTAGCTAGGTAGCAGGGGCCCTACAAGGTACTCGAGAAAGTGGGAGAGGTAAATTACAAGGTACACCAGCTGGGGCAGCAAGAGCCAGAGCAGGTGTACCATGTGAATTTACTAAAACCATGGAAAGATAGGGAGTCCTCTACTGAAGACAGCCCGCGTCCAGGTTTTGTAGGAGAAAAGGTTCAGGCTCCTCGGTCTGATGCAAGAGAAGCAGTTGCCACAGTAAAAATTGCTGACAGCCTCTCTTCTAAACAGGCTCAGGAAGCCAGGGAGTTCATTATTCGTAACACAGATGTGTTCTCGGACCTCCCTGGATGCACTTCCATAATCTGGCATGACATTGCCACTGAGCCTCAGGCAAAAGTCCGGTTAAAACCATACCGGGTACCCGAGGCTCGGCGACGAGCCATCACAGAGGAACGTCATTGAGGAGTCCAAAAGTGAATGGAGTCCGATAGTCTTAATACCCAAGACGGACGTGACGTTACGGTTCTGTAACGATTTTCGCAAACGAAACTAAATCTCCAAGTTTGATGCGTATTCCATGCCCCGGGTAGATGAGCTTATTGAGAGGTTAGGACAAGCCTGATATTTTTTTGTTTTGGACCTCACGAAGGGCTACTGGCAGGTTCTCTTAACGGAGGCTGCCAAAGACAAAACTGCCTTTGTCATCCCTGAGGGGCTGTATCAGTATAAAGTGTTTTCCTTTGGTCTGCATGGTGCCCCCACCACTTTCCAACAACTCATGGACATTGTACTTCGTCCACATCGTCGGTACACTTCGGCTTACCTGGATGATGTCGTCATCCACAATACCGACTGGGAAAGTCATCTACCCAAAGTGCAGGCTGTAGTGGACTCCCTTAGGAAGGCTGGACTGACCACTAACCCCCAAAAATGCGCAATAGGGTTAGAGGAGACTAAGTACCTGGGGTACATCATTGGACGTGGAGTTATCAAACCCCAAGTGAATAAAATAGAGGTGATTCGGAATTGGCCTCAACCTGTCACCACTAGGCAAGTAAAGTCGTTCCTGGGAATGGTGGGCTATTATATGTGGTTTGTTCCCCATTTTGCCACTTTAGCAGCTCCGTTGACAGGGCTCTTGAAGGGCCGAAAGTCCGTGATGGTCCGCTGGAATGACCAGGCGGAAGAGGCTTTTTCTGAGTTGAAGTCGGTCCTGTGCGGGTCACCGCCCGACTTCAAGAGGGAGTTTGTGGTACAGACCGACGCTAGTATTGATCGAGCACTATAGTACTCGGGTGCTTGGGGGCTCGGGCCGAACACATCGGGATGCTCGGGTGCTCTACCGAGCAACCAGCATAATGGAAGTCAATGGGAGAACTTGAGCATTAAACCAGGCACCCCCTGCTTTGAAGAGGGGAGGATGCCTGGTTCATAGGAAAAGGTCAGAAATTCATGGAAACACCACCGAAATGGTTTGGGAACAGCATGGGGGGGATGTCTGGATGTATCTTGGACTCCCAGGTCACTGCTGGGAACGATGTTGTCCGAGTAGTACGCCACTTTTACAGACTGACAATAATACGCACAAAACCGAAGATAAAATCAATTTTAGAGGAAACATTGTTAGGAAACATTCTTTCCTGTATATTTACTTGTATAAAAAGTGCAAGTGTTGCCAAAAATTACAAGGAAGAGGCACTCCGATACAACCTGTATATCACATAAAGGAGGGCCTCATTCACATTGTGGTACAATTTTTCAGGTAGTGGGACTCGTACACTCATAAAGCCTATGCACTAAGTGAAAGGGCTGCCAAAAATTACAAGGAATCGGCACTCCAATACACCCTTTGTTACACATAAAGGAGGGCATCATACATAGCCTTGAAAAATTATGATTGATGGCCTACTGGTGTCCCTCAAAAACATTTGGAGCAAGCGCCTGCTGATCTTACCATCTAAAGCATTATGGGCGAGGGCCTGCTGCCGCTTTGGTGACTCTAGATAACCTGGGGCTGATCGCAAGTCCCCGTGACGGCGGCGATCCATTCGGATGTGTGCCCTGACCCTCTAAAAGATTGTAGGTGAGGGCCTGCAGGAAAGATGACCCTCTAAAACATTATATGTGAGGGCCTGCAGGTGATCTCACCCTCTAAAAAATTATATGCGAAGGCCTGCTGCTGAGCTGACCCTCTAAAACATTATGGTTGAGGGCCTGCTACTGAGCTGACCATTTAGAAAATTATGGGAGAGTGCCTGCTGCTTAGCTGACCATTGAGATACTCGCCTGAATACTTCAGCCAGGAATAATGGAATAGGACTCCGGTTCTATTTTTCGGAACTGGGGCCATGATTAAGAGGGATGGCCGGGGGCATTCGTATTGCGCCGCTAGAGGTGAAATTCTTGGACCGGCGCAAGACAAACCAAAGCGAAAGCATTTGCCAAGAATGTTTGCATTAATCAAAAACGAAAGTCGGAGGTTCGAAGACGATCAGATACCGTCGTAGTTCCGACCATAAACTATGACGACCGGCGATCCGGCGGCGTTATTCCCATGACCCGCCAAGCTGCTTCCAGGAAACCAAAGTCTATGGGTTCCGGGGGGAGTATGGTTTCAAAGCTGACAAAGTACACTGTATGTCACAGATAAATTTTTGAAGCGCACATGTTACACTGCAGATGTGGCCCTGGTAAGGTCACTGTCAGAAGCGGACACCGTCTACGGAAAAATGACATTGTATGTCACAGATAAATTTTTGAAGTGCACACATTACACTGCAGATGTGGCCCTGGTAAGGTCACTGTTAGAAGCGGACAACGTCTACGGAAAAAGTACACTGGATGTCACTGATATTTTAGGGATGCGCACCCTTTACACAGGAGATGTGGCGCAGCTAATCTCACTGTCCGCAGCGGACACGTCTATTGAAAAAGTACACTGGATGTCACAGATATTTTTTGGATGCGCACACTTTACACAGGAGATGTGGCACAGATAATTAAACTGTCCTCAGCGGACACCGTCTACGGAAAAAGTACACTGGATGTCACTGATATTTTAGGGATGCGCACACTTTAAACAGGAGATGTGGCGCAAATAATTTAACTGTCGGCAGCGGCCTTTTACACGGTATTTAGCGCAGGATGCGCTAAAAATATATATTGCTGCTGTCACACACAATAGTCCTTAAGGGTCCATTCACACATCCGTATGTGTTTTGCGGATCCTCAAATTGCGTATCTGCAAAACACGGACACCTGCAATGTGCATTCCGCATTTTGCGGACCGCACATCGCTGGCACTCTCATAGAAAATGCCTTTTCTTGTCCGCAATTGCGGACAAGAATAAGACATGTTCTATTTTTTTGCGGAACTGAAGTGCGGATACGGAAGTGCGGATCCGCAAATGCGGATGCCGACAGCGCATTCTGGCCCCATTGAAAATGAATGGGTCCGCACCTGTTCCGCAAAATTGTGGAACGGATACAGACCCATTTTGTGGACGTTTGAATGGACCCTAAAGGGTACACCGAGCCTCTAGGTGCTGAAGCAACGCCCTCATAGCACCTAGAGGCTCATTAGCATATTTTAAAAGTCTTTATTTTAAGAGAACGGCGGCAGGCAGGGAGTTATAAAGCATACTGTTATGTACTGCAGACATCAGCACATCGCTAATGTCAGTCAGCTACATAACGTTATTTCTCATGACAGAAACCCTTTAAAAGGACTTTTGGGTCTCTGAAAAGTTTTTGTATAAAAATCTTCCTATTACACTCCCTACACTGTCTGTCCCTTCCTATGCACAGCTCTCCCTAAGGCCTCATGCACGCGACAGTTGTTTTTTGCGTCTGCAAATTGTGCGTCCGCCAAAATAAACGGATGCGACATCCGTTTTTTTTGGAGGATCAGTTTTTTTCCACAGATTCCTTGTAATAAATGCCTATCCTTGTCCGCAAATGTGAAAAAAGTAGGACATGCACTATTTTTTTTGCTGAAGGGAAACACGGACAACGGACGCGGAACACAAACAGATGAACTATCAGCATTTTTTTGCTGACCTATTGAAATGAATGGGCCCCCATCCTATCCGCAAAAAAAAGGGAACTGAGGCCAAGAAAAACAACTGTCGTGTGCATGAGGCCTAACACTGAGCAATTTATGCTACAAACATATATTGCTGCTGTCACACACAATAGTCCTTACAAGGACTTTTGGGTCTCTGAAACGTTTTGGTACCAACAAAAATATTCAATTACACGCCCTATACTCTCTGTCCCTTCCTATGCTCAGGTCTCCCTGACTACAAATGAGCCGAACATGCGTCATCGGGTGCTATATAGCACCCGATGACGTGTTCCGTCCAGCCAATCACTGCAATGCCAGTAGCCAACATGGCTACTGGCATTACAGTAAGGCCAGTATTTACCTGTACGTTTATTGGCTGTGTAGCAGCCAAGAAACGTGCGGGGAGGAGACTCGAGCATGGCGCTCGAGCACATGCGGTATTCGCCGAGTACCGCCATGTGCCAAGCATCGAGAAGCTTGAGCCGAACAGCTCGATCATCAGCATGCTCGATCATCACTAACCGATGCCTCTGAAGTAGGCCTCTGAGCTATACTCTCTCAGGAAATCAATGTGGAGGAACATCCCGTTGTTTTCCTGAGCCGCAAACTCACCCCAGCCGAGACTAGGTACAGTATAGTGGAGAGAGACTGCCCGGCGATCAAATGGGCACTCAAGTCTCTCCGCTATTATCTGTTGAGGAGAAAGCTCCGTCTGGTGACTGACCACTCCCCTCTCAAGTGGATGAGCCAAGACAAAGAGAGGAATGCTCGAGTCACCAGATGGTTCTTGTCATTACAGAACTTCAAGTTCTCAGTGGAACACAGGGAAGGCCGCTTACAGGGAGTCAGCGGCAGCTAATGCTGATTGACACTTTGCTATTTTAGTATGGCTGTATAGCTGACTTGGGACGGCTCTTACTGGGAGTAGCCAAAGTGATGGGTGGGTGATTACTCCCCACGTTCCAGGCCGGGTCTTGACTGGCCTATAAAAAACCCAGCCAGCAGTGTCAGCTGTGAGTGGATCACTCCTTTCTGACAGTGGAGCTCTGTCAGTCTCTGTGTTGGGACCTGGGAGTTTGGGCCTGGATTAAGGCCTGCTACCTTGTTGGTGTGAAAGCAGGTGGATTCGGCTTTGTCCAAAGGACTTCGTCTTTGCCGCATGGTGTGAACGAACACTGGAATCACAAGGTGACTGTTTTCCTTGAAGCTGACTTTTTGTTTTGTCATTTACTTAATGTGTGAATAAACACTGAACTGTTTAATTCAAAGACTTTGTTGTTGCCTCTATACTGCGTCCGCTAACCTGCAGAGTGAATCCCCACAATATATTTTGTGGGGATTCGCTCTGGTAGTTAGGACTAGCAGATGCAGTATAGAGGCAAAGTGCACAGTTCTTGAATCAAACAGCAGTGTTTATTCACACATTGGTAAATAACAAAATGCATATAAGGTGTATCACAAAACGCAGGTGGCTTAATGTTTGTTTACACACAAGGAAAGTCCATAAACAATAAAAGTCACCTTTTCTCCTGGGTGTTAATTCACACCCTGTTAGCAGTTCAGCCTCATCGAGTCCATAGGCGGCCTGTTCGCCTTTAGAGGGGCCTGAGTCCTCCAGCCCGGCTCAAACCTCAAATCCCAGCATAGCCCTCAGTTCACAGCACACAGACTCCTGAGCTCCACTGTCAGAGGGAGGTAAATCCACACACCTGGCAGTGCTGGCTGGTTTTTATGCCTGGCAAAACCTGGCCTGGAACATGGGGAGTAGTCACCCCCCCAGTAAGAGCCGCCCCGGAGCAGCTATAACAGCCATGCTAAATCTTTAGGTGTCAATTAGCAATAGCTGCTGCTGACACATAAAATACTGGCTCTTACTTCACCTAGGCCAGGAAAGTCGGTGACACACACCTTCCATCTACGATGATTCCAGGTACCTTCTTACTATATGTATATAGTGGGGTTTCGCTCTGGTAGATAGGGTAAGCGGACGCAGTACAGAGGCAAAATACAAGTTCTTAACTCAAAACGTCAGTGTTTATTCACACTTGAGGCAACTACACAGCACGTAACTTTTCAGTCTTGGTGTTAATTCACACACAATGAAAAGTTCATATAACACAAGTCACCTTGCTGGCAGTTCTGCCTACAGTAGTCCACAGCAGGCTTTAGTGGGCTTGTTTCCCCAGCGTGCGACTCTCAGCCCTCCAGCCCGGCACAAAGCCTCAGATCCCAAAAACAGAGACATCTCTGCTGAGCCCAGCTGCCTATTAAAGGACAGCCAGTTGCTGCCAAAACCCAGACCGGCACTTAAACTCCGGTCCGGTATTTGACCTCAGCCGCATATGCTGGGAGGAAAATACCTGCCTTGCCAGACACAACCCCTCACTGTGTCACATACCCCCCCTTTGTTCAACCCTGACGGGGTGGACACCCACCAGACAATGCACCCAGGACAGGGCATCCGCGTTTCCCTGCAACCGGCCTGATCTGTGTTCTACCGAGAACTTAAAGTTCTGCAGAGACAAAAAACATCTGGTGACCTGGGCATTCCTGTCTTCGGCCTGGCTCATCCACTTGAGAGGGGAGTGGTCAGTCACCAGGCGGAACTTTCTCCCCAACAAATAGTAGCGGAGAGACTCGAGTGCCCACTTGATAGCCAGGCACTCTCTCTCCACTATACTGTACCTGGTTTCGGCTGGGGTGAGCTTGCGGCTTAGGAAGACAACGGGATGCTCCTCGCCATTGACTTCCTGAAACAGTACAGAACCGAGGCCTACTTTCGAGGCATCCGTTTGTACCACGAACTCCCAATTGAAGTCGTGCGTCACCAAAACCGGTGACCCACACAGGGCCGACTTCAAAGCAGCAAAAGCCTCTTCGGCCCAATCATCCCAGTGAAGTTAGCGAACCATTACTGATTTTCGTCCCTTCAAGAGCCCTGTCAAGGGCGCGGCTAGAACAAACCTCATGTAATAGCCCAACATACCAAGGAATGACTTTATTTGCCTAGTGGTGACAGGTCGAGGCCAATTCCGTATCGCCTCTATTTTGTTCACTTGGGGTTTGATGACTCCGCGCCCAATGACATACCCCAGGTATTTAGTCTCTGGTGTCATCCACAGTCGGTACTGTGGATGACAATATCGTCCTGGTAAGCCGAAGCGTACCGACGATGTGGACGAAGCACAATGTCCATTAGTCGCTGAATAGTGGTGGGGGAGCCATGCAGACCAAAGGGTAAGGCCTTATATTGATACAGCCCCTCAGGCGTGATGAAGGCAGTTTTCTCTTTGGCAGCCTCCGTTAAGAGCACCTGCCAGTACCATTTCGTGAGGTCCAAAACAGAAAAATACTGGGCTTGTCCTACCCTCTCAATGAGCTCATCCACTAGGGGCATGGGATATGCATCGAATTTGGAAACCTCGCTAAGTTTTCGAAAGTCGTTACAAAACCACAACGTACCGTCTGGCCTGGGTATAAATACTATAGGACTGGCCCACTCACTTTTTGCCTCCTCAATGACACCTAGCTGTAACATTAGCTGCACTTCCTCCGATATGGCTTGTCGCCGAGCCTCGGGTACCCGATATGGTTTTAATCGGACTTTTTCCTAATGCTCAGTGACAATGTCATGCTGGATTATGGAAGTGCGTCCAGGCAGATCCGAGAACACATCCGTGTTCCGACTAACGAACTCCCTGGCCTCCTGAGTCTGTTTAGAGGAGAGACTGTCAGCAATTTTTACTGTGGCAGCAGCCTCTCTTGCATCAGACAAAGGGGCCGGTACCTCCTCTTCTAGAAAATCCGGCCGCAGGCTGTCTTTTGTACAGGTTTCCCTATTTTTCCACGGTTTTAGTAAATTCACATGGTAAACCTGCTCCGGCTTTCGCCGCCCTGGCTGGTGTACCTTGTAGTTTACATCTCCAATTTTCTCGAGTACCTCGTAGGGCCCCTACCACCTAGCCAGGAACTTACTGTCCACAGCCGGCACCAGAACCAAAACCCGATCACCCGGGTTAAAGTTCCGGACCCGAGCCTGCCAATTATAGACCCGACTCTGGGCTCACTAAGCTGCCTCCATATGCTCCCTAACAATTGGCACCACTGTCTGTATCCGATCTTGCATCTGGGTAACGTACTCAATGACACTTTTATGTGGAGTGGGTTGTTGTTCTCACGCCTCTTTGGCCACGTCCAAGAGACCGCGAGGGTGTCTGCCATATACCAGTTCGAAGGGCGAGAACCCAGTAGAGGCCAGGGGTAACTCTCGCACTACGAACATCAGATAGGGCAGAAGGAGGTCCCAGTCCTTCCCATCTTTAGACAGTACCTTTTTCAACATATTTTTTAATGTTTAGTTAAACCGTTCTACCAGACCGCCCATTTGCGGATGATAACCGAACGTCCGTAGTTGTTTTATGTGCAGCAACTTACAGACTTCCCTCATCACCTTTGACATAAAAGGGGTCCCTTGGTTGGTCAGAACCTCTTTAGGTAGTCCTACTCGGGAAAACATCTCCATTAACTCCTTAGCTATGAGTTTGGCCGAGGTATGTCGCAGTAGCACCGCCTCCAGGTACCGAGTGGCGTAGTCTAGAAGGACTAAGATGTGTTGATGCCCTCTGGCGGACTTCGGTACTGGGCCTTCTGTCAAACGGTACTTCGATAATCGGGAGAAGTACTAGGGGACTACAGAAATGTGGCTGGGGGATAGTTATCTGGCAAGTCGGGCAAGACTTACAAAACTCTTCCACTTCTTTGAATATGCTGGGCCAGTAAAACCGCTGTAGAATACAATCCTGAGTTTTCTGCAGCCCCAGGTGACCCCTGAAAACGTGTTGTTGGGCTAGATCTAACACAAGCTTGTGATAAGCCTTAGGGACCACCAACTGCTCAATAGGCTCACTCCGTAGTTGGTTTACCCGATACAACATATACTGATGAACCACAAAATGGGGAAACACTGACTCTGCCCCAGGTTGTTGTAGTTCACCATCTACTATTAACACATTTTTCCAGGCACGGGATAGGGTTGAGTCCCGACGTTGGGCGGTACCAAAATTATCCCTGGAGACATTGAGGTTTGCCAATTCAGGACCCGGCGGTTGTCTTCCCCTCTTCCACCGAAGTGGTAGTCACCCCTACTGCTGGCCCTTCGGTCTCAGGTTCCCAGGGTTCTGGTCCCCCCCTTAAGCCGGGCCACTCTGCTAGGGTTACCCCTGTCTCATGGGTATCAGTCACTCTCAAAGCAGGCCACAGTGCCGGGAAGCCTCTCCCTATTATAATTTCGTAGTTAAAATTTGGGGCAACTGCCACTTCGTGAGTCCATCTGCCAGCCCCTGTGGTTAGAGAAACCAGGGTGGTGGAATAGTCTTTTAAGTCTCCATGGATGAACATGACTCTGACTTTCCGACCAGTATACTCCACTGACCGTACCAGGGGAGACCTTACTAGGGACACCAGACTCTCTGAGTCCAGCAGAGCCTCCGCTGGAGTGTCTCCTACCTCCACCTGGCACAGGTGGCTTAGAGTTTTTGGAGTACCTGCTTCACACAGCTTCCTTGCATATATCGACTGACGGTAGCCATAGTTAGTATCCATGGGTTACACCTGATGAGGACAGTCAGCTCTTACATGGCCCGGCTCCTGACACCACCAGCAGACTATCGGAGCCAGGTCTGTAGAGGGTACACCCCGGGTGGGTTTGGTTGGTACAAGTCGCTGGGTCTGGGATGGAGATTTGCGGGGTTTGACGGCCCCGTCCCAAAAGAACCCCCTGTAACAGTCTTAGTAGCCTCGTAGCGCTCCACCAGGTCCACCATTTCTAGGGCGTTGCCAGGAGACACCTGGCCGATCCAGTGCTGGAGAGGGGGTGGCAGAGCCCTCCAGAACATATCAGTCAATAGTCTATCCAGCATAGCCGTGGGACAGCACATCAGGCTGTAGCTACTTTTGCAAGAGGTGGAGTAAGTCATAATACTGGGTCCTCGCAGGCTCAGCCGGCTTAAACCCCCACTGATGTACGGGCCCGGACCAACACATTCACTCCCAGTCTTGCCAAAAGCTCACTCTTTACTTTTTGGTAGTCGGCCGCTTGATCATCCGGCAAGTTGAAATACACCCGCTGGGAATCGGATGCCAGGAATGGAGCAACGACCTCAGCCCACTGGTCACGGGGAAGCTTTTCCCTGATGGTCACTTTTCGTACATCGCCAAGTAGGTTTCAATATCGTCTGCGGGAGTCATCTTAGGAATCGCGGCACGGACTGCTTTCCGGGCATCTTGGACGCTCGGGGTTGCTCCTGCTGTCTGCAAAGCCACCACGTGTTGTAGCAGCAACTGATTAGTCTCCTGCTGCTGCTTATTAGCCTCGCGTTGCTGCAGGTTTGTCTCTCACTGCTGCATATTAGCCTCCATGAGGACCTTCACAACAACCTCTATTTGGTCGTGGGGCACTGGTTTAATGTACGACATACAATTGTGCCTGAAAAATGCAGAAACCAAAAAGATTGGCGTTCACGCCAGCTTCACTGTTCTTGCACGCATCCTCCACCAATTGTGGGGTTTCGATCTGGTAGATATGGGAAGGGGACGCAGTACAGAGGCAAAATACAAGTTCTTAACTCAAAACTTCAGTGTTTATTCACACTTGAGGCAATTGCACAAAACAGCACGTAACTTTGCAGTCTTGGTGTTAATTCACACACAATGGAAATTTCATATAACACAAGTCACCTTGCTGGCAGTTCTGCCTCCAGTAGTCCACAGCAGGCTTTAGGGGGCCTGTTTCCCCAGTGTGCGGCTCTCAGCCCTCCAGCACGGCACAAAGCCTCAGATCCCAAAAACAGAGACATCTCTGCTGAGCCCAGCTGCCTATTAAAGGACAGAAAGTGTCTGCCAAAACTCGGACCGGCAGTTAAACTCTGGTCCGGTATTTGACCTCACCTGGCTGGAAACCAGCCAAGCCGCATATGCTGGGAGGAAAATACCTGCCTTGCCAGACACAACCCCTCACTGTGTCACTATACATATATATATATATATATATATATATATATATATACACTCACCTAAAGAATTATTAGGAACACCTGTTCTATTTCTCATTAGTGGTAGGCAATTAAGAGTGCCGCATTTGTGTGAGGGGAGGCGGGGCGTTCACTATTTAAACCTGGCCCTCCTGCCCCCACTTGTCGGTTCGAACGCTTTCGAATCGGCTTGTGGGTTGGTGCCAGAGAAGTGCGTGCGGGCGTCACTGGAGGATCGGGTGATCGGTTGCGTTGAGCTCGTCGCTACGGGACTAGGTAGGCAGGGTGGTCGCACACCCGTCTTGCGATGTATTAACATGTGGGGCTGCCGAGCGTGCTGCCGGTCCCCAGCCGCGCTGGCGACTACTGTATAAACATGTGGCGCTCTTGATCGCTTCCGGCACCCCCAGTGACATTTCCCGTTTTTCTCTATGTGTATACTCGTGCTTACTTACACACTCCCGCTCTAGGCACCCCCATACAGGCACCCCGTCCCGCTCCAGGGCCGGCGCCAAGCACCCCCGCTCCCACACACAGTGTCCCCCAGGCGGGCACCCCTCACCTGTGGCGCAGCAGCATCGGATCACGCCGGCCGTCGGCTCCACAGCACAGCTCACTGACTTGCTGCGCTCCAGCAGCTCCTGGCTTGTCAGTGGGCGACACCTACAGGCCCACACTGGTAGTGCAGTCCAGGTACAGGCATCACTTGCTCAGTCAGTGGCTAGGTACTAGGGCAGGGGATTAAGAAAAAAAAAAGAAAAAATGTGTGTGTTTAATATATTTGGAATATGTTTAAGGAGCAAGTATAAAGAGGGCTTCAAGGAGGGGGGCTGGCCACTTCACTTTGCGCACGCAGCCGGGCCGCCCGTAAGCCCATACGGTGAGGCAGGGGGTTGGTTCGGGCGCAGTCGCAATAATCCGGTGGTTACCTAGGGAGCGGTGGCATGAGCGAAGGGTCACCCAGCCGGCGTGCGCTCACTCACATGTCTGTCCTGGTTTATCCAGGTCCACAGGCGGTTGGCTAACTTACGATACTGTGGGGTGGTGGCTGTCATGGCCGCCAGGTGAGTCAGGGGTGGTGCATGCGTGGGCCAACCCCCTCTTTTCTCCTGCATAGGCTAGGGGGGCGGGGGATGGTGGACTGCTATGTCCAGGCCTCTGGCGCATCTACTACAGGGTGGCACCTACAGTCGTGGCCTTTGGTGGGGGGGAAAGAGAAAAAAATAAATAAAAATAAAATATAAATTAGGGCATAGATAGGAATGTTGCTTTGCCAGGTCTGTCACGACTACAGACTCCTTATAAAGCCCTGCCACGACTGCAGGCATCAGTCTGTCACGACTACAGACCCGCTCTAAAGCCCTGCCACGACTGCAGGCAACAGTCTGTCACGACTACAGACCCGTTATAAAGCCCTGCCACGACTGCAGGCATCAGTCTGTCACGACTACAGACTCGTTATAAAGTCCTGCCACGACTGCAGGCATCAGTCTGTCACGACTACAGACCCGTTATAAAGCCCTGCCACGACTGCAGGCATCAGTCTGTCACGACTACAGACACGTTATAAAGTCCTGCCACGACTGCAGGCACAGATCCGGTACGACTACAGACTCATTATTAAGGCCGGCCACAACGGCAGGCAGTAGCCTCACGACGACAGACTCGTGAGCTAATACTACCACGGCTGCAGGAGGGGATCCGTTACCGCTACTCACGATGCAGGGTCCCCTCGGGACTACAGGGGCCCTCACATCCACAGACTCGGTCGCACTCCCGTTGACTACAGGCACTGGGTGGGCATCTACGGGTAGTTGCGTCATGTCTACGCACGCGGGTCAGCCACGGCCTGGGAGGTCAGCCTTCAGTCTCCCAGCGGGTTCCAGTCACAACAACCAGCCCCTAGGTGAGGGGGGGCACTCCCGCACCGGCGCACAATGCCAGGGAGCTGTGCGGCTCCTCACGCGGCACACGATTCAAACCAGCGGGGGCCGGGGCCCACGGTAAAGGAAGGGCTCCCTCTGATCCGGTGCACATTGCCAGGGGGCGGCGCTGCTCCCCTCGCGGTACGAGTGTCCAGCCGGCGGTTGGTTGGCCCTAGCTGGGGGGGGGGCCCCCGCACTGGTGCATTCTGCCAGGGAGCAGCGCGAGCTCCCCACGCGGCTGGGGGTAAAGGCTCCTCATCTTCATAAAGTCTGGCACGGGCCGCCGTGCCGTTAGGTAGGCAGGGCTCAGGGGAAGGAGTACTAGGCTCGGTCAGGGGAAGCAGATCATAGGCGGTGGCTGGCTTCCGGCTGCCGGCCGTACATTAGGTTCCAAGGGGGTTATTTAGGCACAGGATGTTAGTTAGTCCGTGCAGGTGATCTGCGTTATACCATGCTCTGCATGCTCGTACTCAGAGCTGTGCCCATACGGGAGCTGCTTTAGTGGTTCATAGTTTATAAAAAAAAAAAAAGAAATATATATATATATATATATTTGAGTCTCTCACGCATGGCTTTCCCGTTTCAGGTTACACATATGACTCTGCCATTAGAGTCTCTCACGCATGGCTTCTCCGTGTTAGTTTTACACATACGACTCCGCCATTAGAGTCTCTCACGCATGGCTTTCCCGTTTTAGTTTACACATATGACTCCGCCATTAGAATCTCTCACGCATGGCTTCTCCGTGTTAGTTTTACACATACGACTCCGCCATTAGAGTCTCTCACGCATGGCTTCTCCGTTTTAGGTTCACACATATGACTCCGCCATTAGAGTCTCTCACGCATGGCTTCTCCGTTTTAGGTTACACATATGACTCCGCCATTAGAGTCTCTCATGCATGGCTTCTCCGTTT
This sequence comes from Bufo bufo, assembly GCF_905171765.1. Taxonomy (NCBI): domain Eukaryota; kingdom Metazoa; phylum Chordata; class Amphibia; order Anura; family Bufonidae; genus Bufo; species Bufo bufo. Next base: position 130,952,824 of record NC_053392.1, on the reverse strand, counting down.
TAGGTATACACACATGACTCCGCCATCTGAGTCTCTCACGCATGGCTTCTCCGTGTTAGTTTTACACATATGACTCCGCCATTAGAGTTTCTCACGCATGGCTTTTCCGTTTTAGGTTACACATATGACTCCGCCATTAGAATCTCTCACGCATGGCTTCTCCGTTTTAGCTTACACATATGACTCCGCCATTAGAGTCTCTCACGCATGGCTTTTCCGTTTGAGGTCACATATATGACGCCGCCATTAGAGTCTCTCACGCATGGCTTCTCCGCGTTAGTTTTACACATACGACTCCGCCATTAGAGGCTCTCACTCATGGCTTCTCCGTTTAGGCTTACACATATGACTCCGCCATTAGAGTCTCTCACGCATGGCTTCTCCGCGTTAGTTTTACACATATGATTCCGCCGTTAGAGTCTCTCACGCATGGCTTCTCCGTTTTAGTTACACATATGACTCTGCCATCTGAGTCTCTCACGCATGGCTCCGCCATTAGTCTCTCGTGCATGGCTTCTCCGCTTTAGGTTTACACAGATGACTCCGCCATTAGAGTCTCTCACGCATGGAAAAAATAAATAATAAATAAAAATAAATAAATAAAATAAAATTCCTCACCAGGCCCAGCTGCGCTGGGACTAGTCTTTCATCTCACCATAGCTAAGAAACTGATGGCTAATTCCTTGGCCAGTAATACTCTGAGGGCTTACAAGACAGCTTGGCGCCTGTTTCAGAGATATGAGAACACCTACCCGGCCACTGGCCGGGGGCCTATCACTCACCTATTGGGCTTTGTCGGGGTTTTTGCCACTCTCAATTAAACCTGTCCTATAGCACCGTTAACTATACCGGCAGGTATTCAGCACCGTTGGTACATGCTACATCCGGACCTACCATCACTCTTCTCCGCCCACCCGATCAAAGTGGCGTTGAAGGGTTTGCGCAAGGTGTCTGTTGCGAAACGACAGGTGCGTCAGCCTTTACCGGCCGCTTGTTCGGGTTGGTGGTTCGCAAACTACAGGGCGAACCATTCGGCCCACAGGTAAGCGCGCTGGTAGTAACACCCTTGTATCTGGCCTTCTATGGGTTCCTCAGGCCAGACGAGCTCATGGGCGCCAGCACGCCGGCCGGGTGCTTGCGGAGGGGTCAGCTCGTCCGGCGCGAGTCCATCTACGTGCTCATCTTGGCCTCATCCAAGACGTCGCGGCCGGGGGAATCGGTGGAGGTCAGATACTTCCCCACGACCAATAGGTGGTGTCCGGTGCGAGCCTTTGATGCTTGGCTACGTAGCACTGAATCCGAGCCGACATCCTATCCCCTACTCGCACTAGGCAATGCCCGGCTAACCATCGCGGTCTTTCTTAGGTACGTTCGGGTGCGGTTGGCAGGGTTAGGGGTCGATCCCCTCTCGATCATAGGACATTCCTTACGCATTGGCGCTGCAGCCGCGGCGTCCATGCATAAGGTGCCGGCACATATTATTGAACGGTTGGGTCGCTGGAGTTCCGCATGTTACATGCGTTATATCCCGGATCCGCAAAACGACATGTCACTGGCTTTCCAAGTTTTGGTGTTGTAATTTCTGTTATTATAAGCTTCAACACTCCTACGCATGGTTCTTTTGGCCCCTTTAGGCTACCCTTCAAGAAGCAGTTTTGGCATAACTCTGCTGCTTCTAGTAGGCGGGGGAGTATAGCCTTAGGTAGGGTCTCCTCTCAGCATGAGCCGATCCGAGCACAAGTGGTAGGCAATTAAGAGTGCCGTATTTGTGTGAGGGGAGGCGGGGCGTTCACTATTTAAACCTGGCCCTCCTGCCCCCACTTGTCGGTTCGAACGCTTTCGACCCACCCAGGAGCCCTCCCTTCTTTCAGGTCTCATCATTGGGGTAGCCCCCTTTAGGCTACCCTTCAATAAGCAGTTCCGGCATAACTCTGCTGCTTCTAGTAGGCGGGGGAGTATAGGCTTAGGTAGGGTATCCTCTCAGCATGAGCCGATCCGAGCACAAATGCAATTATCTAGTCAACCAATCACATGGCAGTTGCTTCAATGCATTTAGGGGTGTGGTCCTGGTCAAGACAATCTCCTGAACTCCAAACTGAATGTCAGAATGGGAAAGAAAGGTGATTTAAGCAATTTTGAGCGTGGCATGGTTGTTGGTGCCAGACGGGCCGGTCTGAGTATTTCACAATCTGCTCAGTTACTGGGATTTTCACGCACAACCATTTCTAGGGTTTACAAAGAATGGTGTGAAAAGGTAAAAACATCCAGTATGTGGCAGTCCTGTGGGCGAAAATGCCTTGTGGATGCTAGAGGTCAGAGGAGAATGGGCCGACTGATTCAAGCTGATAGAAGAGCAATGTTGACTGAAATAACCACTCGTTACAACCGAGGTATGCAGCAAAGCATTTGTGAAGCCACAACACGCACAACCTTGAGGCGGATGGGCTACAACAGCAGAAGACCCCACCGGGTACCACTCATCTCCACTACAAATAGGAAAAAGAGGCTACAATTTGCACGAGCTCACCAAAATTGGACTGTTGAAGACTGGAAAAATTTTGCCTGGTCTGATGAGTCTCGATTTCTGTTGAGACATTCAAATGGTAGAGTCCAAATTTGGCGTAAACAGAATGAGAACATGTATCCATCATGCCTTGTTACCACTATGCAGGCTGGTGGTGGTGGTGTAATGGTGTGGGGGATGTTTTCAGGGCACACTTTAGGCCCCTTAGTGCCAATTGGGCATCGTTTAAATGCCACGGGCTACCTGAGCATTGTTTCTGACCATGTCCATCCCTTCATGACCACCATGTACCCATCCTCTGATGGCTACTTCCAGCAGGATAATGCACCATGTCACAAAGCTCGAATCAATTCAAATTGGTTTCTTGAACATGACAATGAGTTCACTGTACTAAAATGGCCCCCACAGTCACCAGATCTCAACCCAATAGAGCATCTTTGGGATGTGGTGGAACGGGAGCTTCGTGCCCTGGATGTGCATCCCTCAAATCTCCATCAACTGCAAGATGCTATCCTATCAATATGGGCCAACATTTCTAAAGAATGCTATCAGCACCTTGTTGAATCAATGCCACGTAGAATTAAGGCAGTTCTGAAGGCAAAAGGGGGTCCAACACCGTATTAGTATGGTGTTCCTAATAATTCTTTAGGTGAGTGTATATATATAATATATATATATAATTAATTTAACCCCCCCCCCCCCCTCATGGTTTGGTCCAAGTTTTAAAAAATCTCAGAAAACCCATTTACAGGGAAGAAAAACACCTTTCCACAGAGTCAGTGAAAAATTTATAATTGATTAGGGTCCAATAGCTGGGACCCCACCAATCACAAGACCCCAAAGTCTCTTGTGTAAATGTAGAGTCAGTTTATATATGTGTCCACCGCTCTGTTCACTTCTATGGGACTGCTGGAGATAGCTCAGTATTGTACTCAACGGTCCCATACACAGTGAATGAGGCAGTGGTTACACTCGGGACCTCACAATTTCCAAGGGTCCCAGTGACCAGATCCCCAAAGATCATACATTTATCATCTATGGATAGGTAATTTTGTCCACATTACGTTTAGTATTTTATTATTATGCCATGTTGCTTTAATGGTAATTTACGGTAACTGGATTGTTGGGATGAATCTTTTGTATGGTTTAAATACGGGTAGCTCCATCAATCACAAGAAAGTTCTGTTTGGTTATCTCCAACAGTCCCTTAAAGAGTGAATGGAGAGGCAGCAAGAATGTGCAACCTGCTGCTCCATTTATACTGGGCTATGGTACCCTTGTTCTCATGATTGGTGGAGGTCTCAGTGGTCCCACCCCAACAAATCAGATACTTATCTTTTATTTTGTGGATAGGGGATAGGTTTAAACAGGGCTTTTTTTCTCAGAGAAAAGGTGGTGGAACTCACCCCCGCTCCCCTGGCCACGCCCCTACCCACCCCAAGGACCGCCCCCTAAAACCGCCCCTTTAGAGAACAGGGATACACTGTGCCACACAATACTGTATATTGTGTGGCACAGTGTAGAGGTATACTGTACATTGTGGGGCACAGTGTAGCGGTATACTGTATATTGTGTGGCACAGTGTACCGGTATACTGTATATTGTGGTGCACAGTGTATGCTATATGTCTATAACATAAACATATTTCACATGAAAACTTACTGTTACTTGGCTTGGCCCTTGGGGATCTCGGACACCACTTCAACCCTTTGGCCGGGGGCTCGGCGGAGCTGATGTTGTGTTTTATCCTAATGAGAGAGATTTCATAATAAGGATTTGGAGAAGGGGCTGAGGGGTCACAGAGCAGGGAGAGGCTGGTGCTGCTACTAGGGGGGGGTCATACCATGGGGGAGTAATAAAGCCCACCATAATGCCCCCCAGTAGAAATAATTCTCCTTATAATGTGACAATGCAAAAAATACTCCCTTATGCCCCCAGTTGAGCTAATGTCCCCCATAATGTGCCAGTATAAAATACCCCTATATAGTGCCCCCAGTAAATGCCCCCATAGTGCTCCTCTCCCCCTTCCTCCTAGTGCTCCCCATAATGTACCAGTATAAAATGCCCCATATATCGTGCCCCAGTAGATGCCCTCAGTGTCCCCCATAATTTGCAAGTATAAAATACCCCTTCTTAGTGCCCCCCGTAGATGACTCCATAGTACTCCTCTCCCCCGTTCCCCATAGTACCTACCATGTGTCCCAGTATAAAATGCTACTGTACAGAGCCCCCCATATAAAATACCCCTTCTTTGTGACATCAGTAGATGCCCCTATAGTGCCCACCAATAATGTGCCAGTAATAAGTGCCCTCAATCACGTGCCACTGCCAGTAATAAGTGCCCCCCATCACGTGCCAGTAACAAGAGCCCCCCATCACGTGCCAATAATAAGCCCCCCATTACGCGCCAGTAATAAGCCCCCCATTACGTGCCAGTAATAAGCCCCCCATTACGTGCTGGTGCCAGTAATAAGCCCCCCCATTACGTGCCAGTAATAAGCCCCCCCATCATGTGCCAGTATTAAGCCCCCCCATCATGTGCCAGTATTAAGCCCCCCCATCATGTGCCAGTATTAAGCCCCCCCATCATGTGACAGTATTAAGACCCCCATCATGTGCCAGTATTAAGCCCCCCATCATGTGCCATTAAGCCCCCCCGCCCCCCATCATGTGCCAGTATTGTAATAAGCCCCCCAATGTGCCAGTAACACTATTGTAAAAAAAAAACTAAAAAAAGTATACTTACCTCAGTGTCAGCGATGCGATGCAGGCCTCTTCCGGCCTGTGTCCCGCGCTGTATGGCTCAGGCGGCGCGATGACATCATCGCGCCGCCTACGCCAGCCTCTGATAGGCTGCCGGCCTAGTGCCTGCAGCCTATCAGAGGAAGGGGAAGGGACACGCCTCTCCCTCCCCTGCACCGCCACAGCACAGGCAGATTACTATGGAGATGAGCTCATCTACCTGCGCCTAGCGGCGACTCACTTGGGGGGGCATAACTAAAGTGGGGCGGGGCGGGGGAAAATAGGTGGCGGAACGCCGTTCCGGGGTGTTCCGCCAGAAAAAAAGCCCTGGGTTTAAAACCTGGCACCCCTTTAAGGTCATATCACAAGGCTATGTTATTAATGTCTGATTAGGATATACCGCTAGGTAAGATTGAAGCTTGTTTAGACCATCATAGTCACTGGTGGTTTACAGTACTTATAATGATTGGAAACCCCTTTTATGTTACAACAGCCCAAAATTGTATTGAAAAGTGGTCTTCCGGTGGTGGTGGGGGTGTCATCTAAAAAACAAAAAAAAGGTCCAGTACACATAACATACTGTATGGTGGACCTGAAAATCTGTCACAGGAAATCTGTTCTGCATAAGGTGATTTTCTTTTTAAAGGGATGGGCTTTTAGAGATTTCCCAGTACAGTGAAACATCCTGGGATGCATTGAAAAGGGATCTTGTAGATGGTTAGGCCTTTTAAAGAAATTGGCCAGTATGTAACGAAGGGTCTACATAAAGTGGTGGTCTTCTAAAAGAGAGGTCTTCTAGAGAGACCCTGTTTCTGTTAGAATCTCTTGTTTTACTAAAACGTCTTGCCAGTGATGTCCTACATGATGTAAATTGTATATGCAGATCTACAAATGTTCAGTGTGTTCAGTCATTGACTCATTGAGGCATTAGGGTTTCACTTTCTGTAACAATTTGGTCCGATTTTCTCGTAAATTTTTTACATAAAGGAAGTTAAGAGTAAGCACCTTCCTTACAATTTTAGAGCGTGGACTGAATATTTTATTGGTTCTCAGGAGCTAGTCGTGAGTGTTAATGCTACTATTTTGACAATGTGAGATGAAGTATGTATCTTGTAAATATGCGACAATTATTGACTCTTTGGAGAGTTCTTATCTTTGTCTCAATCAGAATGATGGTGTTTGAGTGCATAAACAGAGTCCTAGCTAGATCTGCCTTAACCTAATAAGAACATTTGGTTTGCCTTCCCAGCCCTTAAACTACATACCCTAACTATAGCAGAGAAGCTTACTGGTGCCTCTCAAGGACACATGCACACCCCCTCCATTAGCTATATCCCTTCATGAGAGCATTATATTACCATTGGGTGAATTAGAAGGATGTGCTCTTGTAAAACCAATTTAAAAGGGTTGTGCAGTGGCTAAATATTGATGACCTCTGCTCAAGATAGGTCAGCAATATCAGATCAGTGAGGGCCAGAATCCTGTCACCCCCAACAATCAGCCGAGTCTCAATATTGATTACCTTTAGGTCATCCATATTAAGCCACTGTGCAAAACGTTTAAATTGCTGCATTGATCAATTCAAGGCATCAAGTATTTTCTTCTAAAGATATTGGGGAAGATTTACTAAAACTGTAAATCTAGGGGGTAAAGTATGAAAGGCTTTGTGCCAGAATTGCGGAATGTTTGTAGCTGTTTTGTCAGTGGAATAGGACTTGTGACATAAGTATGATGTTGTCCGCCCTAGACACTGCAGTAGTGAGCTCCCTCCACTACAAGGTTTCCAGAGCAGTGTAGTTTTGGCGCTGACTTCCGTCAACGGAATTACACCAAAGCAGCTGATCAGCAGGTGTATGGGGTGTCGGACCCAAGCCTATCAAGCTAGTTTTTGCAAGACAAGTTGAATGTTCTACTGTAAAAAAATCTAAAAGGGATGGAACAGGAAAAAAAACGCACCATTGTTTTCTGGGTTTAATTTTTACAGTGTTCACTATGAGGTAAAACTGACCTGTTATTTTTATTCTGAGAGTCAGTACGATTACAGCAATACCACAGTTATATTGTTTTTCTAATAAATAAATAAAATTGTCTTTGCATTACCCTATTTAGACATTAATGTTGAGAGAAGCAAAGCACCCAAAGCGGAATTTGGTTTGAAGTTTAGGAAAACTTCGATTCCAAACTAATCTGAATTTTCTCACGCCTTGTGGCAACAAATCAGTTTGCCTAAAATGACGGCTGCACAAGTTAGAAAGTGAAAGTAAGTGTAGATGAGACAATCCCAGGAATGCAAGATCACCCATAATGACGGGCAGCCAGCCAGTCCGCAGATAGCCATCCCCTGTGATGTCACAGCTTTATAAAACCCTCATTCCACGAGGTCTCGCCATTTCACTGTGAGCTGAGCATAGGGAGAGACGTGGCAAACACTCATGCACTAGGGACAGTGTTGCTGAAAATGATTAATAGAAGAATATTGCAGAGGGAGAGTGCAGGGACAGTGCAGGGAGACTTATTCTGCATCAGTATTATTATTTTTTATTCCTACATTTACTTATTCCTACATCAGCCATAAACTAAGATATGTAATTCAATACCAATAAGATGGAAGCCTTTATTCCGGTGCCAGTGTGACAACCAATACCATCCAGTCTGCCCCCCTTAGGGGGGCCAGGTCTTAATAATGACCATTCTCTTCTTTTGCTGGCTTTACTTCTTTCAAATCATCCTTTAAAGTCTCCATGACTTAGAAAAGCCAGCAAGATGCAGAGAGAGGAGGAGGCGGATATTCCTGACATATTCTCATCAATATTAGATGATGTGGAAAAGGAGGAAAAGCAGATGGCAGAAGAAGGGGCTCCCACCTGTAGGGCAGGAGAGCACTGGGGTTGGAGAAGTGGGTATGCCAGAGCTGATTAATATTCTACGTTTACTGTCAAATAACCTGCAGGATATTGCAGGCCAGAACAGCAATAATATGCATGTTGTCCCTCCACCTAATAAGCCAAACCCCATACCAGCAACAGTCCCTGTTTAAAGGTGCCGCGCGGCCATTAACAATAAAGATCGACTACACAGTGTGGTCTTCATTATTAAATGAAAGGCAGATGTGGGCTAATTGGCAGTTTTTCACCGCAGCAGGGCCACAACCCGACCACAGCACAGCCACTCCATGTGGCCATACCCTATGGCTCCATTCAGACGTCCATATGAATGGTCCGGATCCGTTCCGCAATTATGCAGAATGGGTGCGGACCCATTCATTTTTAATGGCGCCGGAAAAGATTCGGACTGTGCTGTCTGCATCCGCACTTTCGTTTCGCGGCCCTGGCCCTGCAGCCCGCGGCTCCGCGAAAAAATAAAACATGTCCTATTCTTGTCCGCGATAGCAAACAAGAATAGGCATTTTCTATTATAGTGCCAGCCATGGGCACATGGCCGGTGTCAGTGTTTTGCGGATCCGCAAAACACTTACGGATGTGTGAATGGACCCTAAGGCAGAGTGGCCTGGGTATACCTGATTTATAGTGATTCATGATGAATTAATTCGGAACAAATTTAATTATTGGTGAACTTTGGCGAAGTTGCCGAATCAAATTTTTCAAAACATTGCTCACCTCTATTTGACATAATCAAAAGGGTTTTCCAAGACTTTAATACTGATGACCTATCCTCAGGATAGGTCATCAGTATCTGATCGGTGGAGGTCCCACATCTGGGACCCCCGCAGGAAATCCCCTTTAACTTTTTTCATTCACATAGTCATATGAATAAGAGCATGTTTCTGTGGAAAAAGTTGTACTTTCTAATGGCACTATTTAATATCCCATACGATGTAGTGGGAAACTAAGAAAAATTCTAAAAGTTCACCATTGTTTTATGGGTTTTATTTTTACAGTGTTCACTATGAAGTAAACCTGACCTGTTACCTTTATTATGCGTTTCAGTATGATTACAGCAATACTGCAGTTATATCTTTTTTTATGTTTTAACACTTAAAAAATGTTAAAAATTGTCTTTGCATTGCCATATTTTGCCATCCTTAACTTTTTAAAATGTTTCTGTCTATGGAGCTATGTAAGGGCTCATTTTTTGCTGGTCGATTTATTATGGTGTTTATTGATATCATTTTGGGGTATTCATATGCAGTACGCCCTGAGATGCTGAGATTATAGAACAAAGGACATCTTTCTTTACTGAGTGCAAAAACAGATAGCAGCAAATCCAGCAGTAGTTCCTACAAAGTGCAATTACTCCTTCCAGAAAACGGGGTATGGTGGCTGGCAATGTGGCAAAAGGTGATACTCAGAAGTTTGCTAGCTGACAATGTCTCCCTTCTGATTCCTTTCCCTACGGATATACTCTGGCACCTGTGGCTGTAGGTGTCCACTGAATGCTTTTAGCTATGCCTATTCTGAACTGCAGTGGTGTCTGAACGTGTTTCCCCCCACCTCGCATCGCAGTCTGTATAGCTTAATTGCTTGATCTCTCTGCTAAAACAAATATGCCACAGTTTACACACCTTCTGTAGTATGGGACCCTACAGGCTCTCTGGGGCAGTGTTCCTCCTAGATAAGCTGTCTCTGCGGAACTCATGGCCTGGAGGAGCAGGAGGTGGATCATAGGCTACCTTATCTATCACATAAGACTGGGTTAACATCTGCGGTTTTGTCTTCGGCAGTCTGACGGAGTTTAACGTATCCGGCACAGCCGGAAACCACCGCGAACCACTGGATCCCCATTCACTGTAATAGGATCAGGCGGCGATTTAGCCACTTACCAGCATATGTGCTGACTTTCGGTCAGGCAATAGCAGCTGCATGTATCATTTTTTTTGTCCGGCCAAGGGCCGACATGTATGCAGGATCCAGTGAATTCCTGCAATCTGTTCCCCGGATGGAACAGACTGCCATAATTAAGCACACAGGTGTGAACCCAGCCTTATCTGTACTCAGAGAGTTATCACTGTGTTCTCTGTAGTGTTACTTAGGGCTGTATTACACCAACAGATTGTCTGACCAATATCTGTCCAATCAGACCAATAGTTGGTTTGTGTGCCTAACAAAAGATCTGTGTGTGTGTAATAGGCCATCTGACCAGTGATTGGTCAGAAAATCTGTCGGATAATCTGTTGGTGTAATACAGCCCTTAGGACTGCAGGTAACGTCTACTATATTATCTGTACTCAGAGAGTTATCACTGTGTTATCTGTGGTGTTACATAGGACTGCAGGTAATATCTACTACATTATCTGTACTCAAAGACTTATCACTGTGTTATCTGTGGTGTTACATAGGAGTGCAGGTAGCATCTTCTACATTATCTGTACTCGGATGGGTATCATTGTGTTATCTGTGGTGTTACATAGGACTGCAGGTAAGACTTTCATGGTATATCCACAGGAGTCCAATAGATGCAGGTCCCACCACTGGTCCCATTCCTCCATATAAGTAAATGGAGAGAGCCAAGCATGTGGACCTACCTCCCAAGCACGTGGAGCTACCTCTCCATACACTGCATTAAGCAAATGAAGCCCTCTTCTCAAGACAGAGTCTGCATCTTTTAGACTTTTATGGCATATCCACAGAAAAGTCAGATATGAGAATACCCCTTTAAATTATGGCCACACGGTATTGCAGGTTTACCCTGTGGTTGTTACATGGGAGCGCACCCTTATTAACAGATTGCCCTCCTTTCTCGATGTATCACCCAGCTTAGAGGAAACATTGCCCCTTCCCGCTTTGCCATAGCAGCAGCAACGAGCAGGAAGAGAGAAGGGAGACGGCATGTGCAACCGTCTCTTCATACAGCTGATCAGCGGGGGTGCTGGGTGTCGGACCCCCGCCGATCTGATATTGATGACCTATCCTGAGGATAGTACATCATTATTAAAGGCCCGGACAACCCCTTTAATGCAAGTAGATCCCATCAATTTAATGAGAATCAGTCATGGATTTCAACATGGACTACTACCTGGAGACCAGTCACTGTTCTGCCCGTTACCCTTGATGAAGCCAGTTTGACTGGGGAAACATGTTGCGGGGCAGTGATTACATTTTAGATGTCTAGTGCTAGCAAGTTGATTTGTTCAGTAATGTCACTGCTGTTAACTGACTACGCAAACTATTGAGAGCAGGAATAGGAGGACTCCTATAGGTAGTGCACATCCTATAGTCCTTTTCTGCAGTGTTGTCTGGATATTAAGGATTAGCGCTTGCCAGTTTTAATTAAGCACACACTCACAGTATTAGGCTAGATTCACACGACCATATGTGTTTTGCGGTCCGCAAATTGTGGAACCGCAAAAAAACAACGCATGACGTTCGTATGGCATCCGTTTTTTTGCGTATCCATTGTAACAATGCCTATCCTTGTCCGCAAAACGGACATGAAAAGGACATGTTCTATTTTTGGGTAGGGCTACGGAACGGAGATACGGATGCGGATAGAACACGGTGTACTGTCCACATTTTTTGCGGACCCATTGAAATAAATGGGTCTACATCCTATCTGCAAAAAAAACGGAACGGACATGGAAACAAAATACGTTTGTGTGAATGTAGCCTTATATATACTGTTTTAGAAGCAGCAATATTTTATTGAGTTCAGTTGTTATCTGGGACAAGTAGGGTATTTTAGCCCAATATGGTGTGTGTGTAGGGATCACTTGGTTTTAAATCTAGCCCCCTGTGCTAGTGCATGACGTGGGTGACTATGATGTTCTCCACAGAAGCATAACATCTACTGGATTCAACATCTAGACAAAAGGCCAAATAATCAGCAATGTGTATGGTTGCCCTTCTTTTTATAAAGTTCTGTATTCATGAAACAACCCTTTAAAGGGCATCTGTCAGCAGATTTGTACCAATTAAACTGGCTGACCTGTTATATGTGCACTTGGCAGCTGAAGACATCTGTGTTGGCCCCATGTTCATATGTGCCTGCATTACTGAGAAAAATGGTCCATTAATCTATGCAAATTGGCCTCTAGGAGCAACGGGGGGAGTTTCCCTTACATTTTTCTCAGTAATGTGAGCACATATGAACATTAGACCAACACAGATGCCTTCAGTTGCCAAGCGCACATCCAGCAACTCAGCCAGTTTCATAGGTACAAAGCTGCTGACAGATGCCCTTTAATCCATAATGCTGCTGAGATTTTGAGAATTTTTAACTTGGTAAGGTAAAAAATAATTTAAAAAAATAATTAAAAAAAAAAACATTTTTTGAGCAGCATAAAAAGTAAACTTTGCAAAGATCTTTCAGTTGGGATTGCATCACTGTTAGACTTTTACTGTATATAGATTACATTGTTTCTATTCTGATTTATGTGTTGTTTTTTGGGAACAAAAGACGTCTTGTAGAACTCGTCCACATCTAACAGTTAACGATGGACTGATCAAACAAAAAGTAACTTATTTAACCACTAGTCCTCGCATCCTGAATTAGAAAAAGGGAAGTTAACTTTTATGTGATGCAACTTGAAAGTAGAAGTACATTTCATATAATCTGTTATGTAAATATTTGGAGACAGTGTCATATCACCTCTGTCTTCCACAATGGGAACTCTGTGATAACTAGATCATGTCCCCCAGGTCATCTATGCTAGAAATGAGCCCCAAATGGCCATTCTTTCATGAGCTATTGAAAAAAAAGGCTTACACTACACTAGAAAATGGGATATACATTTCTGAGCACCAACTTGTTATGAGATGTTAACATATTTTAGGGACCAAATACTATCATGTATTTTATGTATATTACATTATACTATTACTGCAGAGAAAGGGCTAAGGGAACAGAAGTTTTGGAATAAGATTTGATTCTAACCAAGAGGCTATACTAATATAATATAATATTCTTCATCTTGCCTGACCCTGTAGTAACATAGGGGCACATTTATTAAGACCAGTGTTTTAGACGCCGGTCTTAATAAGGCCCTGCACTGGCGGTGGATCCGCTGAAGTTATGTAAAAGCACCGGCCTCTATATTACTTCAGGCTCTTCAGCGTATGCACTGTCGCTTCTAAATGTAAGACAGCTTCCTAGTTGTCTTACATTTAGACCATTTTCTATAACTAAAACAGGCGTAGATAATGGTGAATAAAACAGGCATGCCGGCCTGTCCCCTTCCCCGCCCACTTCTTTAAACCTGGCGTAAGCAGGGTGAAGTCAGATTTTGCGGTGTAAAGGACCTTTGCACGGGAATTTGCACCAGAAATATGCCTAATATGGGCGTATTTCTGTTTAATAAATGACCCCATAGTTTGTAAGAAAAAAAAATGAAATCTGTCTATCCAGTTCAGCCTGTCATCCTGCAAGTTGATCCAGAGGAAGGGGGGGGGGGGGGGGGAACTGTGAAGTAGAAGCCAATTTTCCTCTTTTTAGGTGAAAAATTCCTTGGATCAACAATCCATCTCTAGTTGCTATAGCCTATAATATTATTACACTTCAGAAATACATCCAGGCTCCTCTTGAACTCTTTTAGTGAACTCACCATCACCACCTCCTCAGGCAGAGAGTTCCATAGTCTCACTGCACTTACCGTAAAGAATCCTCTTCTATGTTTGTGTAGAAACCTTATTTCCTCTAGATGTAGAGGATGTCCCCTCATCACAGTCCTGAGTATAAATAGAAGATGAGAGAGATCTCTGTTTTGAGCTTTGAGCCCGGTCATTAACGTGACCACAGCATCTTGGAGCGCTAAAACCGGGAGCAGCGTGCTTCCCAGTAGAGATGCCGCGAACATAAAATTTTCCGTTCGCGAGTGGCGAACGCGAATTTCTGCAAATGTTCGCGAACGGGCGAACCGGGCGAACCGCCATAGACTTCAATAGGCAGGCGAATTTTAAAACCCACAGGGACTCTTTCTAGCCACAGTAGTGATGGAAAAGTTGTTTCAAGGGGACTAACACCTGGACTGTGGCATGCCTGAGGGGGATCCATGGCAAAACTCCCATGGAAAATTACATAGTTGACGCAGAGTTGGATTTTAATCCATAAAGGGCATAAATCACCTAACAATCGATTTTTTTTTTTGAACAACGTGGTTTAAAACATCCAGTGTGTGTATACAATCAGCTATGCTGTTGTATTGATCAGGTAGTATAAGGGTTACGCCCGCTTCACAGACATTGACAGACCAAACTCCCCTTTTAATGCACCGCAAACAACCGCAAACAGTCCATTTGCCCAACCGCAAACTTCCAATTTGCACAAGGTTGGATACCAAGCTAGCCATGTCCCGTCGATGTCATTGAAGGTTTCTTCCTCCACCCAGCCACTTACAACACCAAGGGTCCCCGAAAGGTGAATTGAATAGATTTTTCGAACGGGGAGATGGTTAAAAAAATGCTGGCTCCCTCCCCTTTGTTTGAATCCACGCCACGGTCACTGCGTCTGCGCCGTGCAATTTACTGTCACACCCGTGAGTGGTATTTTCTGTAGTACTATTCTCATCAGTTTAATCCCTGTATGGTCCCTGTTGTGGTAAATATTAATAGTTGTAATCAGCTCGCATCAAAGTTTGTGTAAGGAAAAAGCAAGTCCCTCTTCTCAGCCCCAGTCAGAGACAGACACAGGTGTTACCATCTTGGTTGAAAATTCTGAGAGCCTCCCCCCGCGCTCCCCAGTCTGCTCACCTTTTATTTACTAACAAAAGGTGTAAAAGGGGCTGGCCCAAGACAAGGATACAGGAAGTGATGACATAGGAAGATAAGACACCATCATTTAGAATAACCTAGCTAGCTAGCTAACAAACACATGTATACTATAACCTACCATTACCACACGAGCTAATTTTATCCAGCCTTGCTCAGTGATCAATGCCAGATAAAATTACTATGATCCTCATGCATGTTTATTTACAGGACAACGTCATTATCTCCAGCGGCTGATCAGGCGCACTAGAGACAACAAACGCACGTTCCTTTCGTTATATTGTTCTCTTAACAAATGCATCCACGCCAAGCCAATAAATCCGCGTCTTGCGCAGGGGCCCTAGCTGGCGTCCATACATCAGCCAACAAAACACTGCTCTGCTGAACACATCAGTCTCCCCCGGCCCACAGCCCAGTGCTTAGCACATGGACCATTCGCCGACGGAGACCTCTGCGCCCAGCAGCTGTAACAGGACATACACGGGAAGATATCCACTCCAATGGTTTACCCTGACACTGAGAGACATGATGACAATACACAATATATTAAATACACATCCTAATAAAATTTCCACAACAGTCCCCAATCTGGGATCCATTTATTAAATAGATTTTTCGAACGGGGAGATCTTTAAAAAAATGCTGGCTCCCTCCCCTTTGTTTGAATCCACGCCACGGTCACTGCGTCTGCGCCGTGCAATTTACTGTCACACCTGTGAGTGGTATTTTCTGTAGTACTATTCTCATCAGTTTAATCCCTGTATTTTCCCCAATCTGGGGTCCATTTATTAAATAGATTTTTCGAACGGGGAGATGGTTAAAAAACGCTGGCTCCCTCCGCTTTGTTTGAATCCACGCCACGGTCACTGCGTCTGCGCCGTGCAATTTACTGTCACACCTGTGAGTGGTATTTTCTGTAGTACTATTCTCATCAGTTTAATCCCTGTATTTTCCCCAATCTGGGGTCCATTTATTAAATAGATTTTTCGAACGGGGAGATGGTTAAAAAACGCTGGCTCCCTCCGCTTTGTTTGAATCCACGCCACGGTCACTGCGTCTGCGCCGTGCAATTTACTGTCACACCCGATATGAGTGCTATTTTCTGTAGTTCTCTCTTCTCATCAGTTTAATCCCTGTTACGTCCCCAATCTGGGGTCCATTTATTAAATAGATTTTTCGAATGGGGAGATGGTTAAAAAAACACTGGCTCCCTCCCCTTTGTTTGAATCCACGCCATGGTAACTGCGTCTGCGCCGTGCAATTTACTGTCACACCCGTGAGGCATGTCATCAGGCCTTTTGTTAGTCAAACGTATCCCCCACTGTCAGTCCCTTCAGGATCCATGCCTCATTCATCTTAATGAAGGTGAGGTAATCAACACTTTTTTGACCGAGGCGACTTCTTTTGTCAGTGACAATGCCTCCTGCTGCACTGAAGGTCCTTTTTGACAGGACACTTGAAGCGGGGCAGGCCAGAAGTTCTATCGCAAACTGGGATAGCTCAGGCCACAGGTCAAGCCTGCACACCCAGTAGTCAAGGGGTTCATCGCTCCTCAGAGTGTCGATATCTGCAGTTAAGGCGAGGTAGTCTGCTACCTGTTGGTCGAGTTGTTCTCTAAGGCTGGATCCCGAAGGGCTGCGGCGATGTGTAGGAAAAATGAAAATGCTCTGCATGTCCTCCATCAACAACACATCTGTAAAGCGTCCTGTCCTTGCCGCCGTGGTCGTGGTAGGAGGTGGATTACTTTCACCTCTTCCCCTGTTAGATCCCCGTTGTGCTGTGACATCCCCCTTATAAGCTGTGTAAAGCATATTTTTTTGTTTTGTTTTGAACTGCTGCATCCTTTCTGACTTTCGGTAATTTGGTAACATTTCCGCCACTTTCTGCTTATGCCGGGGGTCTAGTAGCGTGGCCACCCAGTACAGGTCGTTCTCCTTCATCCTTTTTATACGAGGGTCCCTCAACAGACATGACAGCATGAAAGACCCCATTTGCACAAGGTTGGATGCCGAGCTACTCATTTCCCGTTCCTCGTCCTCACTGATGTCATTGACGGTCTGTTCTTCACCCCAGCCACGTACAACACCACGGGTCCCAGATAGGTGACAACAACGAGCACCCTGGGATGCCTGCTGTGGTTGGTCTTCCTCCTCCTCAAAGCCACATGCCTCCTCTGACTCCTCTTCCTCATACTCCTCTTGCAGCGTTGCCGCCGGTCCGGAAAGCGATGATGACAAGGCTGTTTCTGGTGGTGATGGTGACCACAACTCTTCCTCTTCCTCTTCACGCTCATCTACAGCCTGATCCAGCACTCTTCGCAGGGCACGCTCCAGGAAGAAAACAAATGGGATGAGGTCGCTGATGGTGCCTTCGGTGCGACTGACTAGGTTTGTCACCTCCTCAAAAGGACGCATGAGCCTACAGGCATTGCGCATGAGCGTCCAGTAACGTGGCAAAAAAATTTCCAGCTCCGCAGAGGCTGTCCTAGCACCCCGGTCATACAAATACTCGTTGACGGCTTTTTCTTGTTTGAGCAGGCGGTCGAACATTAGGAGTGTTGAATTCCAACGTGTCGGGCTGTCGCAAATCAAGCGCCTCACTGGCATGTTGTTTCGGCGCTGAATGTCTGAAAAGTGCGCCATGGCCGTGTAGGAACGCCTGAAATGGCCACACACCTTCCTGGCCTGCTTGAGGACGTCCTGTAAGCCTGGGTACTTAGACACAAAGAGTTGTACGATGAGATTCAACACATGTGCCATGCACGGCACATGTGACAACTTGCCCAAATTCAATGCCGCCAACAAATTGCTTCCATTGTCACACACCACTTTGCCGATCTCCAGTTGGTGCGGGGTCAGCCACTGATCCACCTGGTGCGTTCAGGGCGGACAGGAGTGCTGGTCCGGTGTGGCTCTCTGCTTTCAGGCAAGTCAACCCCAAGACAGCGTGACACTGTCGTATCCGGGATGTGGAATAGCCCCTGGGGAGCTGGAGGGATTCAGTTGATGTGCAGCCAGACGTCGCAGCAGAAGAGGACTCAGCCGAGGAGGAAGAGGATGGAGTAGGAGGAGTAGAGGAGGTGGCAGTAGGCCTGCCTGCAAGTTGTGGCGGTGTCACCAACTCCGCTGCAGAACCACGCATTCCATGTTTGGCAGCCGTGAGCAGGTTGACCCAATGCGCAGTGTAGGTGATATACCTGCCCTGACCGTGCTTTGCAGACCAGGTATCAGTGGTCAGATGGACCCTTGCCCCAACACTGTATGCCAGAGATGCCATGACTTCCTTTTCAATCACTGAGTAGAGGTTTGGGATTGCCTTTTTTGAAAAAATTTTTTGTCCGGGTACCTTCCACTGTGGTGTCCCAATAGCGACAAATTTTTTGAAGGCATCAGACTCCACCAGCTGGTATGGTAAAAGCTGGCGGGCTAAGAGTTCCGTCAAGCCAGCTGTCAGACGCCGGGCAAGGGGGTGACTCTGTGACATTGGCTTCCTACGCTCAAACATTTCCTTTACAGACACCTGACTGTGGGCAGATGAGATGGAACTGCTGAAGGTGAGAGGCGGAGTGGTGGGTGGTTGAGAGGGGGCAAGGAGGACAGCAGTGGTTGATGTGGCTGAAGATGCTGGACCAGGAGGAGGATGGTGGCTTTGAGCTTGTGTGCTGCTTCTACTCGTCATCATGTGTTGATCCCATAGGCGTTTGTGATGTGCGATCATGTGCCTTCGCAAAGCAGTTGTACCTAGGTGGGTGTTGGATTTCCCTCGACTCAGTTTCTTTTGGCACAGGTTGCAAATGGCATCGCTGTTGTCAGAGGCAGACACACAAAAAAAATGCCACACTGCTGAGCTTTGCAATGACAGCATTCTGGTGGTGGCAACAGCATGTGTTGATTGGCGTGCTGTCTGGCTGACCCCGGGTGCCGATACATGCTGTCTGACTGTGCCACTAGCTCCTTGCCACGACCTCCCCCTGCTTCCAACTCGTCTCCTCCTTCTCTCCTGTCTCCCCTTCTGAACTTTCCCCCTCTTCTTCTTCTCTTCGAGCAGGCACCCATGTGGCATCCACGGACACATCGTCATCATCAACCACTTCACTTGTATCTGACACCTCAGCAAAGGAAGCAGCAGCGGGTACAACATCATCATCATCATCATCACACTGTACGTCCATGTGTGTAATGCTGCCTGACTGAGACATATCCCTGTTATCTCCATCCTCTGGCAATAATGGTTGCGCATCACTAATTTCATCCAACTTGAGGGATCAAGTAAAGCGGCTGTGGTGGCTGTGGTGGTAGTGGTGGTGGTGGCGGCGGGCGGGAGAGTGGTAACTTGAGAGCAGGTGACCAAAGCTGAGCTGGAGGAGGATGGTGGGTCAAGGTTTTTAGCGGAAGCTGTTGAAGATTGGGTGTCCTGTGTAAGCCAGTCAACTATTTTCTCTGAATTTTTTGGGTTCAGGGTACGTGGCCTCTGAACACTGGGCATTATTCCAGGGCCAGTGGAAATCACAGCACTATGACCACGACGGCCCCTGCGGCGTGGCCTGATTCTGCCTGTCATTTTTTATTAGATAAGTGTTACTATGCGTGCAAGGTACTGTGCCACCCTATATAAGTGGTGGGCAGTGGGCACAGTACAGTCTGTGTGGGCCTGACACACACGGGCTTGCAACTGTGATCTTATCACAGAAAAAGATTAAATAGAATTTTTTTTATCTGCGAGGTATTTGTGAGTGTGTGACACCTTGTAATGGTATGAGTGGAGGCCTAGCCACTAGCCAGTGGCCACAATACAGTCTGTGTGGGCCTGACACACATGGGCTTGCAAATGTGATTATATCACAGAAAAATATTAAATATAATTTTTTTTTTATCTGCGAGGTATTTGTGAGTGAGTGACACCCTGTAACGGTATAAGTGGAGGCCTAGCCACTAGCCGGTGGCCACAATACAGTCTGTGTGGGCCTGACACGCACGGGCTTGCAAATGTGATTATATATATAAAAATATTTAAATAGAATTTTTTTTATCTGAAAGGTATTTGAGTGAGTGACACCCTGTAACGATATGAGTGGAGGCCTAGCCACTAGCCAGTGGACACAATACAGTCTGTCTGGGCCTGACACAAACGGGCTTGCAAATGTGATTATATCACAGAAAAATGTTAAATAGAATTTTTTTAGCTGAAAGGTATTTGAGTGAGTGACACCCTGTAACGGTATGAGTGGAGGCCTAGCCAGTGGCCACAATACAGTCTGTGTGGGCCTGACACACACGGGATTGCAAATGTGATTATATCACAGAAAAATATAAAATAGAATTTTATTTTATCTGCAAGGTAT
Organism: Bufo bufo; assembly: GCF_905171765.1. NCBI lineage: Eukaryota > Metazoa > Chordata > Amphibia > Anura > Bufonidae > Bufo > Bufo bufo. The sequence goes on along the minus strand of NC_053392.1, from coordinate 130,932,558 downwards.
TTGTGAGTGAGTGACTCCCTGTAACGGTATAAGTGGAGGCCTAGCCACTAGCCAGTGGCCACAATACAGTCTGTGTGGGCCTGACACACACGGGCTTGCAACTGTGATTAGATCACAGAAAAAGATTAAATAGAATTTTATTTTATCTGCAGGGTATTTTCTGTCACACCCTGTATGAATGGTGTGCACACAGTACTGTCTGTGACTGAGCCTGCAGCCTCTCACACACGGGCAGGCAACTGCAATATATATATATATATATATATATATATATATATATATAGGAAAAGAAATCAAGGCAGCACTCCTGGTAATCAAGTATGGGTGCCAGCGGCGAAAAACACCTTACCAAGGTGTACAATGTAGAATAAAGAAAGACACCGCAGCACGTCCGTTTGGTGAAGAAAGTGGGACCCTTTATACACCTGTGCGACGTTTCGGTCCGCTTACTGGGACCATTTTCAAGCAATACAGCATTGTGAAGACTGTGAGCATTTTATGCAGTCGTGGTCAATTAACATAAACAAGTGACAATCAATAAAATATACAAAATACAAGAGATATAATAAATATCAGAAGAATACAAATGTGACAGGCCCGGAAGATAGCTAAAATCAAAGCCGTGATCGGCATATAAGAAGCTTCCAGGTATACATTTTGGTCAATAATACAGTAAAAATACAGAAGTGACAATTAATAGTAAATCGTTATCACCTGTGAATATGTAAAGTTAACAGGACCGAGCATGGAGTTGGGCGTGCTCGATGGTGGGAGGATGAACTGTTGCGTGATGCGCCGCATGGAAGCGGCGTCCCGGAACTGCAACTGCGCATGTCCGTGACGTCACTGTGAGTCAAACACGTGATCACCCAGTGAAACGTCACGTGACACGGCAACATAACATATCGGTGCCGTAAGTAAGATGAAAACCAGCATCAAAACAGAAAATTCTGTGACAATACACGGATAGAACACCCAGGGTATGTGGTCGGGCGACATGCCATCTTGCGATGCGATGTCGGGGAGGGGGAGGGCGAAACAGCGGCAGCCATCGCCCTCCCACTATGCTCGTCACAATTAACCCCTTATCGGGTGGGAATCCTGCACAGTAACCTTCTAAGTATACAAGTAACAGTAGTAAATGTAGCAGTAGTAAACAGTATGGTAAGCAGTGATCCAGGGATAAGCCGCACATGTTTAAAGTAAGCATCACGCCTCCCGCTGAGCAAAGCCCATCCAGCAACAGGTCCTAAAAAGTGAAACAATAAAAGAAATATATTATCCAAATATATTCATTAAAAACGAGAAAACAATTTTTTCAACACATATACCGACAGGGGCAAAGCCAAAGGGAATCATATGAAAAGCCATGGCCTGTATTCTACATTCAAGCCCATCGGACGAATGGTTTGTAGCTTAAAAATCCATTCGGACTCGCGTTTCTTGAGCATTTTGATACGGTCACCACCAGTCCGCGGTAACAGAACATGATCAAGGATCATAAACTTGAGATCTCCTTCGGCATGATCCATGGCCGCGAAGTGGTGCGAAACAGGCAGGTCTTTACGTTTTTTCCGTATGGAAAATCGATGTTGATTGAACCGGGACTTGAAGTCACATGTGGTTTCACCCACGTATAATAATTTACAGGGGCACCATAAAACATAAATAACAAAACAAGAGTCACAAGTCAAATAAAATCTGAGGGGGTAAGAGATCCCAGTTTGTGGGTGGATAAATTCCCGTCCCTTCACCATGTATTTGCAGTTTACACAGTGAAGGCACGGGTAACTACCAGTTTTTTTAGGGGCCAGAAGTAGTTGGCGTGTACTTTTTTGTGAGCCTATATCATTTTTGACTAATCTGTCTTTTATGTTACGAGCTCTCTTGTAAGAAGTGAGTGGTCTGTTGCAGAATTCAGGGATATTTTTATGCTCGGTTTTGAGAATTGACCAGTGTTTGTTAATTATTTTGTTAACGTGTGAACTTGCTTCACAGAAGGTGGAAACAAAAGGTATTCTCTGAGAATGCTCACGTTGAGTGCCTTGAAACAATTCACTTCTCTCTTTTAGATTACTGCGTCTGCGTTGTTGTTGCAGTATAGAAGCAGGGTATTGTCTTTGTCTAAAGCTTTGTGTCATGGTCTCTAAAGTAGCATCGAGCACTGAGGTATCACTGACTATACGTTTAGCCCTGATAAACTGGCTGTAAGGTAATGACCGCACCATCATCCAATGATGAGCGCTGTCAAACCTCAGGATGGTATTGCGGTCAGTGGGTTTAGTATAAACCTCTGTACTCAATGCCCCTCTAGTGCTGCGTACGTTCACATCCAAAAAATGTAGCATGTTGGTAGAAAATTCCAAGGTAAATTGTATGTCTGGAATCAGGCTGTTTAAATAATTGTGAAACAAATGTAACTCAGAGGCAGTACCCGTCCAAATAACAAAAATATCATCTATGTATCTCCACCACCTCAGCACATGGCTGAAGTGGTGGGACACATAGACATGCTGTTCCTCCAAATGGGAGACGACCATGTTGGCGTAAGTGGGGGCCACATTCGTCCCCATGGCCGTCCCTCTGATTTGCATATACTAGTCATCCCCAAAAAGGAAGTAGTTATTATATAAAATCATGCGCAATAAAGCCAGAAAAAAAGTACGTGCCTCACTGGTGTAATCAGATTTAGCTAAGGCGGATTCCACAACTGCCATCCCTATATCATGCTGTATAGAAGTATAGAGACTGACGATGTCGAAGGAGGCCAAGATGGCGTCCTCCGGCATCGTCACGTCTGCTAACTTAGACAAAAAGTCAGTGGTGTCACTCAAATAGGATTTTGAGTTAACCACATATGTCTGCAAAATCTTATCTAAAAAAATGGAAGCATTACTAAGTAAAGAGCCACGGCCAGAAACAATAGGTCGGCCGGGCGGGCACTGTAAATTTTTATGGATTTTAGGCAATAAATAAAATAAAGGGGTGACAGGATGTTCGATCTGTAAAAACTCACTTAGTTGCTCATCAATGAGGCCGATTTGTGTATAGGTGTTAACTAGTGACTTTAATTCACGTTGTATGTCAAATCTGGGATCCCTTTGGAGTTTTAAATAAACTGCAGAGTTAGATAGCTGGCGGGCTGCCTCTGTCAAATACATAGCAGTGTCCATGACCACTACCGCACCACCCTTGTCAGCAGACTTGATGTCATGGATTAACTGTTCAAGTGCCTGTAATTCCTGTTTGGAAATGTTAGGGTGTTGGATGTGATCCAAGAGTCCAGAATGTTTGAGCTCCTGTATGTCACCCAGCACCGCATCTGAAAACACGTCAAACGCCTTGGAAGATATTTGGGGGGAAAAATCCCTTTTAACCCTCAATCCCCAATCAGATAAACGTAATTCATGCATAGATTGAGTAATAACACTGTGTACATCCTGAAAATGGATTTTTAGTTTAATTAATCTAAAGAAATACAATAAATCGGCTTCCAACTCATACCAATTGATACCGCTTGCCGGACAAAAACTCAGACCCTTTTCAAGTAGCTGCATTTGTACCGGTGTCAATATGTGAGATGATATATTTACCACCGTCTGTTCAGTCAGGCATTGGTCTTTCTCAACATCTTTTGGCTCCTTGTTTTTACGGTATCGATTTCTGTGTCGACCGCCCCTTCTTGTGGCTTTTTTCCATGAACTGGTAGAGGCGCTTCCATGCGGCGCATCACGCAACAGTTCATCCTCCCACCATCGAGCACACCCAACTCCATGCTCGGTCCTGTTAACTTCACATATTCACAGGTGATAACGATTTACTATTAATTGTCACTTCTGTATTTTTACTGTATTATTGACCAAAATGTATACCTGGAAGCTTCTTATATGCCGATCACGGCTTTGATTTTAGCTATCTTCCGGGCCTGTCACATTTGTATTCTTCTGATATTTATTATATCTCTTGTATTTTGTATATTTTATTGATTGTCACTTGTTTATGTTAATTGACCACGACTGCATAAAATGCTCACAGTCTTCACAATGCTGTATTGCTTGAAAATGGTCCCAGTAAGCGGACCGAAACGTCGCACAGGTGAATAAAGGGTCCCACTTTCTTCACCAAACGGACGTGCTGCGGTGTCTTTCTTTATTCTATATATATATATATATATAAAAAAGCAGACTGATGTACCAGCCCTGAAAAGGGCTTTTTGGGGTGCTGTCAGGACGCTCTCCTTACAGCAGATGAGTCTGTGGACACAGAACACTGCCCTAGCTAACGCTTTCCCTATTGAATCAGCAGCAGCAAGAAGCACTGTCCCTCCTCTCACGCACGGGCAGGCAACTGCAATATATGTATATATAAAAAATGAATAAAAAAGCAGACTGATGTACCAGCCCTGAAAAGGGCTTTTTGGGGTGCTGTCAGGACGCTGTCCTTACAGAAGATGAGTCTGTGGACACAGAACACTGCCCTAGCTAACGCTTTCCCTATTGAATCAGCAGCAGCAGCACTGTTCCTCCTCTCACTGAGAATGCAGATTCCGAATGAATCTAAAATGGATGCTGTCCAGGAGGTGGGAGGGTCTGGGAGGAAGGGTCTGCTGCTGATTGTCTGGAATGTGTCTGCTGACTGTGAGGTACAGGGTCAAAGTTTACTCAATGATGATGTATAGGGGACAGACCGAACATCGCATATGTTCGCCCAAGGCGGCGAACGCGAACAAGCTATGTTCGCCGGGAACTATTCGCCGGCGAACTATTCGGGCCATCTCTACTTCCCAGCCTGGGTCACCCTCACCTGGCTGAGACCTGTAATAGTAATAGGCCTAAGCCTGTACAAGGCTTACAGGCTGATTACTAGTATATTCCAATGCAGGCCTGTAGGTGGCAGCACTGCATTGGAATATACTGGATTCAGTATTCTATAATACAGGAATGGCCAACCTGAGGCTCTCCAGCTATTGCAAAACTACAACTCCCAGCATGCCTAGACTGCCTACAACTATCAGCCTACAGCAGGGCATGGTGGGAGTTGTAGTTTTACAACAGCTGGAGAGCCGCAGGTTGGCCATCCCTGCTATAATAATACATAGATATGTATTATAAAATACAAGATGCCATCTAATGATTGCATGTCATAGTCACCTGGTGTGACTTAAAAAACATTAAAAAAAAGAAAGTTTAAAACTTTTTTTAAAACAAATCTAAAAATTAAAATCACCCCTTCCCTAGAAAAAAAAAAAATATATATATATAAACAACAAAAACCTAAACGTTACTATTAAAATACTGTATAAAAATATTAAAATATTTATCTCATACAGCAAACGGCGAAATAGAAAAAAATCTAAATGGTTGATTTGCCATTTTTTTTCACTTCACCTGCCAAAATTTTTTATAAAAACCAATCAAAATGTTGTAAACAATCCAAAATAGTATTAATAAAAAACTACAGATCGTCCCGCAAAAAAAAAAAAGCCATCACACAGCTCTGTAAACACAACTATAAAAAAGTTATGGAGGTCAGAATATGGCGATGAAAAGAAAAAAAATGGTTCCAAAGTTTTTTTGTTCCCATCATTAAAACACAGGAAAAACTATATAACTATGGTGTCGCCGTAATTGTACTGACCTGGATATTGAAGATAAAAGGTCATTTTTACCACATAGGGAACACCATAAAAGCAAAACCCATAAAACAGTGGCGGAATTATGTTTTTTTTCCAATTTTACCCCATTAGGAATTTTTTTTACAGCTTTCCACTACATTGTGTGCAATAGTAAATGGTGCCATCAGAAAGTACAACTTGTCCCGCAAAAAACAAGCCCATATACTGTTATAAGAACTGGAAAATAGAAAAAGTTAAGGCTCCAGGAAGGCAGAGACTGAAAAACGAAAACTCTAAAACGGAAAATTGCTAGGGCTGAAGGGGTTAAACATGCAAATTAGGAATTAAGTGCCCGAGGGGTAGACCCTAGCCACTCAGTGCACCTTAGCTCCTCCACTCTGCTTTATTGGACACTCTCGTCTCCACTTGGACCAGTCAATCAAGTGGAGGGAGAAGTGTCTAGGGTAGCATAGCAGAGGAGCTAAGGTGCACCAGGTGGCTAACACCAGCCCTCAGTGCACATAAGCCCTAATTTGCATATTTAAAAACCTTATTTATCTTAAAAGTAGCAATGGATTGTGAGAAGAAAGGTATAATATTGTTGGGGCAAAACCCCCTACCTCTGATTGTCGGGATCCCAATTGATGTGGATGTATGAGCGCTCAGGGAGCTGACACAGACACACTGCTGAATCAGATTCTCTCTCCTTTATTACACACAAGCATACACACAGATAAACATAGACAAATCAGGCACCCCGCCAAGGGGGTGGAAATCGAAACTAGTGATTTGATTGGTTATTCATATAAGGCAATACTTCCACACTATACTAATAGAATTCTAATAATTAAAAAGTTTGTGCAGCATCTTATCTCAAGGTTAGCATTCTCTAGCAGCGCATCCCAAAACACAGAGAGAACATAACTCTCTTGCACGTCAAACTCTAATAAGGGAGCTGCTACCTTGGCCTTGTCAGCTAGACCAATGGTCTATGAACAGAAACTCCTACGTTCTCACAGCTGGCTCATAAATTTTCCACATAATTGGGTTGATTCTGCTGACAGATGCCCATATTTGCGAGCATTTGTGGGTGCTGGGAAATTCATTTTCCTGATTTTGTTCATGAGTGGCATGTGGTTTTAAAAGAACATTATTCTAAAATTTGAAAGGGTTCACTATACTCCCTTAGTTCACTTTTGCACAATGCCATTACATAAGTGACTGTAAATTGTGGCCTGCAAAAATGAAGAAATTTATTTTGAACATTTGTATACAGCTGCCTAGTTCTGCTGCTCATTGTGCAGCCTGGTAACATATGATTGTACTGCTGGACTTGCATACAGAGTCGTTCAGGTTATTATATTTTTATCATTTTATGGTAATGCTGTTTATGCAGTCTCCTGGTAAATGTATGTAGCCCCACATTTGGTAAACCTACTCATTACAAGTGTGGCTTATTTACCTGCAGACGCCCCTGAACTTATCATTACCCTGAAACCACAACCGTAAAGGGAACATGTCCTGGTAAATATATAGTCTGATCTGCAAGCAGCATGTTGTAGAGCAGATTAATATCTACGGGGAATATATCATGATGGGACTTTTTGAACTTGGTTTTGCTTTCACTTTGAGTTGACGCCACAAAAGTCACACAAAGTATGTCAAATTTGGCGCATCTTTAAACTGTCTTACGTCATCCCACACACACTAGTGATTTTTGCAACTTTTTATTTAAAATAAATAAATAAATTTGCAATGACAAATGTGGAGTGAAACTAACTGGCATATCAAATCACACCCACTTTTACACCACTTTTCAAAAGTGGTAAGGGAATGGCAAAAGGTCGCAAAGTTTGTTGTAAAACAGCACTTGCGACAAAATTTGGCATTTTTGTATGACAGTTTTCTGATGCACAAACTTGACACAGTTTATTCTAACTTTTATTATAATAAGTTAATCAGTTCAAGACCGGGCCACTAACCTCCCCGCCCCCCCCCCCCCTCCCTTCCTGACCAGACACATTTACCGTATTTTGTAGTACATTCGGTATTGAAAGCCGTAACTTTTTAATTAAAATGTCAAAAAAGGGAAACAGTTTTCAGTTTTTAGCTTTAAAAAAAAAAATATAATAATTTGAATATATAATATATATATATATATATATATATAAATATATATATAGACACAAAAAAGAAAGTTGGACAGCACAGCTATATTCAAAATACAGGCGGAGTGCCAGCGGCTGTGGAGGCGATCTCACTCCAAATAATAGGTTGAAGAAATTCCACGGAACATCCAAGGCGTAAAAATAGGTAGAAGACTTTATTCACCAGACACGCAACGTTTCGATCCGCTTTCTGGGATCTTTCTCAAGCAGTGACAACATATGGCAGTGCAATGTGCATATTTATACAGCTTCACATAATCAATCAATAATTGTCTTAGATAATCCAATCAATTAAAAAACATATCAAAATATCATAAAAAATCATCATGTGTCAACATTACATAATATACATAACAAAATCATGATTCAATCAATACAGTGCAGTGATTTGGGCATAATTGCCAAACAAATAACAGTCATAAATCCATATAATCCTAAATCATCCACATGAATATAATCAGATACCTCTGTGATAAACATAATAATCAAATACCTTAGTGCAGGTGTACAATAAAAATAATCCTGGAGAGGAAGTGTCATGCCCTGCTCTGACTATGTGCGGAGGTCGGCCAGAATAGCAGCACGTGTTTAGTTTTTTGTTTTGTTTTGGAGTCGTGCTGGTTCCGCCTTCCTTCAGGTGCACTGGGTGGGGTCATTGGTTTAAATATCACTCAATCTCAGGGTTCTGGGCGGGTTATAATAATCAGTCTGGCCTTGGAGTCAAGGAAGGAAGGAATGATTGTCTTTTCCAGTTCAGATAAGATAAGTTTGGTTTCTGTGTTTGTTGCTTGCTGTCTAAATTGTTTGTATGTCATCTGTCTCCTCCAGGTTCTGTGGGAGCAGGCTGCCCCTATTTCCCCTTTCACCATCTCAGGGATTCTAGGGTATTTGCAGCCCAGGCACGAGGACACATTATTCCTACCATTAAGGTCTGAATGTGGGCTTAGCAGTGTAGGGAGAGAGGTCAGCGATTCGCTAGGAGGTGACCCTTTCCCAGCTGCTCGCATTGTAATTGTTTGTTGGTTTATCTGTTTATCTGAGATCCCATACCGCCGTGACAGGAAGGTCCTAGTGCGAGCGGAGGATGCGTTCCACATGGATGTTGGCGTATAGGATTCTCTAATGCGCATGTCAAAGGACCTTTTGAAACTTCGCGGTCACGTGATCATATATCAGATCACGTGATCGAGACTCTATTGTCAGGTGACTTCACTGTTGTTCTCGCGCGAGTCTACACCGTGAAGTGTCTTGCGTTCCACCCAAATGTGAACCGCAAGCTTCACTATGGAAACCATAAAATCAATCATATACTGATCCACAGGATGTCTATACGTCAAACACACCGGTTCAAGCAGCGCTCAATAAGACTCATGTAATAGGTCCTGTGGGTAAATGATAATGGTGATCAAACGGCGATCAAAAGGGATCGATATGTTGAAGGTGATATCACAGTCCTATGTAGCTACTCTATCTAGACATAAAAAGCAACTCGGAAGTACTGCCGTATAGCAAAATGCAATGTCTGTTGAGTGACTGAATCCAAACTGGAAATAAGTCCTCATCTAGACAATGCAAAGGATCACATTGGATCCATAAAGCAATATATATATATTAAAATTATATTTTATTCATAGCTCCTAGCAACCAGCCCCCTAGTCATATGAGGAGTCCAAAATGCATGTTCTGTGCTAGTTACACACGGCATCAAATCAGAACCCCACCGGTGTCAATGGGCAGCCATTCCTGGATGTCCAACTAGACCCTGTGGGGTGGCATCCTCCTGATTCCGGGGGCATTGTAGTTGTATCTCATATGTTAGACATGCATCACCTCCCCCATCGATTACCGATTGATCACCGGCACCATACACCATAAGGCCAACAGCCAATGAAAAAATATAACTGCCCAAAGGACATTGGGCGCTGAATTGAAATCTCAGTTGTTGACATATCAAGTGAATCCCATATAATTAATGTGAAAGACTACATAACGTCAATATCACTATAAGAAACATGTCATGATAAAATGAATTGTTTGATATCACTAACACTCAAAAAGTAAATTTTTATTCGTTCCACATCACCAATTAGTCATGTTTAAATAGAGAAATAAGCCATCCTAGTTGTATATATTTCACATGTACAGCACCATGGAATAAAAGGCGCTTTCATAATAATATATGTGTGTGTGTGTATATATATATATATATATATATATATATATATATATATGAAACTCGAAAAATTAGAATATTGTGCAAAGTTCATTTATTTCAGTAATGCAACTTAAAAGGTGAAACTAACATATGAGATAGACTCCTTACATGCAAATCGAGATATTTCAAGCCTTTATTTGTTATACTGTAATTTGGATGATTATGGCTTACAGCTTATGAAACCCCAAAGTCACAATTTTGAGGTACCCTTTGCTCGGGGGGTATGGATTAATTAGCTGACTAGAGTGTGACACTTTGAGCCTAGAATATTGAACCTTTTCACAAAATTCTAAATTTAAGTTGCATTAATGCAATTCCTTTTAATTTGCATTACTGAAATAAATGGACTTTTGCACGATATTCTAATTTTTCGAGTTTCACCTGTATATATAATAGTGTACAGACAGATTTATATATACTGTCATCTTTATATAGGGGATATGTAGTTTACAGTCATCGAGGCTGAGGCTAGTGGTGGGATTCATTTTTTTAATTATAATTTTTTAGCATACTTTGGGCCAGATTTATCATTACTCTGACAGCTCACTCCACTTTCACATATGGCTAAAGTCAGTTTTAGCCAAGTCACATTTATGATCGGCCCTTTAAGACTGTAATAAATGTGGTTTGACGGTAGCAGTTTATCCGTCAGTAAGCAGCTTTACAAAAGTCGCACGTCTTTACGAAAAAGTCACATGTTCTATTAAAAAGTCGCATAAGATAAGCATGGTCCTCACTGGAGTAAAATTGCGCATTTTTTTTAGCGAATTTTTAAATAGTCACAATAGTAAATCTGTCTAGAGATTCATTTACATAAGAAATCTGGCGAGCATAGTGCAGAGCCAGTAAAAGTCGCAAATTTTTGCGCAGTTTAAGAGATTGTGCAAAAATTTGTGACTTTTTCACTCCATTATTCTGACTTGAGCTAATGATAAATCTGGCCCAACTTTGTCTTTATTTTTAGTTTATTTTTTTTATTTTTTATAAAACACTTTAGGCCCCCTACATAAGGTCAGACAAGACCTTCGGGTAATTTAACATCACCTTTTAATTTATTCCTGATTTCTCCTGTAACTGGGGCTAACATATTAGCCCCAGTTACAGGAGGAACATAGCCTCCTGACATGCAAAGCAAAGCTGATTTGGGTCTGCTCACACCCAGCAGCTTGTGCAGTTTACCATCCCTAAGCGATCCCCTAGGATCAGAGAATGAAGCTGCATTGCCACTGCCTGACCTGTATACACACTGATTGAGAACTGTGTATAAAGCTCTGAGGGAGACCGGGACAGTAGAAATTCATCTCTGCCTATGACAACCTGCCTATGAAAACCATCTCTGCCGATGACAAACGCCTCACCATTCCTGCAGCAGCCATTTCTGCAAGAAAGATCCTTGCAGAGAGAAATTCCCAAATGTTTATAGTTTATGGACAGTCAACAACTGGTTAAATCCCTGCTCATTCTGACCTTAAGAGCCAGTAGTTGGTCCTTTTAGGGATTGACAGCCTTCCTCACGTAAGTGTGCACACAGAGTTACCTGTCAGGCACTCAGTAGGACTGCTCACTGGACTCCTAAGCCCAGAATGAGGAGAGTTTTAAGGATATACTGAATCTTTTTCTATAAATCTGTCTGCTCAGCTCCTCCTGCTGTATAACATGCTGCCCCTACATTTCATCGATAATGTGACCGGGTCCCTTTAATTCACTGACATCTATTGCCATTGCTGATCTCTCACATCTATACTGTTATTACAAAGACAAAGGGGTGGCACTATGCCAACCACAGGACTCCCATGTAAACTGAACCACAGGTGAAGCGTGGGTGTTAGATAAAAACTTGTGCAGAATTCATTGTGGTTATGTCACAATGTACGGGGAGAAGGAAAATGACCTGAAACTAGGCCTCACGGCTAGGGAAATGAAAAAGGTCACCACCTAGGAAACCCTAAACCTAGCCCTGACTCCTGTCAGTATGAATAGACCCTGAATGTGGAGATATTCATACACCATAAACCTAGGCCCTAGAAACCCTGAAAAGCCCTAGGTGTAGTGACAGGGTCTGAGACCACTGGTTCCTTCCCAGATGAACGAACCAGCGCCTCCCTAAGGCCTAGGAAACAATGAGCAGAAGGGGACAACAAAATACAAAGGGGAATACACTTATCTTATATAGAAAATGGATGAGCAGGAATTAAGAAGAGGACAACACACCAGCTTTTCCAACTCCAGGCAGATTATATCAACCACATGGTAAGAAGTGTGAGTCCAGACTAAATAGAGGAGCAGTGATGACCACGAGCTACACCTGAAACAAGAGGTGTGGTCATACCAGAAACAACACTGCAAAGTGAAAACCGAGAGACTGTCAGATAACCTCACATGATGCAAGTCTCTCAGATCTTCTAACCTCTGTCACAGGAGAGATCGTGACAGTACCCCCTCCTTCTACGGGTGACCTCCGGACACCCAGGACCGACCTTATCCGGATGAGCCCTGTGAAAGGCTCTCACAAGGCGACTAGCATTGACGTCGGCCGCTGGGACCCACATTCTCTCCTCTGGACCGTAACTGTCATGACCGCTATCCAAGCAGCAGTCGTGTCGCACCAGACGGAGGGGAAGGGGGACCCTTATCTATGGATGGGAATAGTATGGCCACCCCTGACTAACCCTAAGCTGGCACCTGTCTGCCCTGATACCCTAGATGGGGTGTGAACCCGTGCGGCGAGCAGGATGCCTAAACCCTCAGTCACCCTAACAAGCCTAGAGTGGGGAAAGGCCGATGGGAGCACTAGTCACCATCACTCATGTCTAGGAGAACAGCAGGGGAAGACAGCAACAAACAAACTATAGCAGAGATAGACTTATCCAGTCACGAGCAGAGAAGGCGATCCCAATCACGACAGTCCACGCTGGACAAGAGCTCCACAGCAACACCATCAAACGATCTCCTTCAAAGGTCAGAATAGAACTGGAAGTAAGGACTATATCTGGCAATGACTGCAAGTGAAACTGAAACTAATATAGTAGCTGGGAGTGGCAGACAGGACTCACCTGAGAAGGATGCCTACAAACTCCCAGTCAGGACAAAAAGGTTCACAAGGCAAAACCCGGATGACATACCCTGAACCATGGAGCAAACTCACAAGCTATCGCGAGTAGCAAGTCGCTGCGACCTTCTCCTCCCAGACCTGTCTGGATCAGTCACAGTTGTGACAGTAACCCTTCCAGTGAACGAGATATTGGAGGAATCTACGGAGAAGTCGTGAATCCACTATCCTGGAAATCTGAAATTCAAGATTACAGTCTTCAATGACAGGAGCGGGAGGCAAGGAGGACGGTTCAGTAGGTTCAACATCTCTCTTCAGCAATGATTTGTGGAAAACATTATGAATTTTTAAAGCCTGCGGAAGTTCAAGACGAAAGGCTACCAGGTTAATAATGGCAGAGATCTTATATGGACCAATAAACCTTGGACTCAACTTCCAACAAGGTACCTTCATTTTAATGTTTCTTGTGGACAGCCATATGCCCCAAAAAACAGCAACTTATCAGTGGACAGCTGCCTACAGTTATTTATGGCAAACTCGGCAAAAGAGAAAATTGAAAACCACTCCTCCTGATTCTCCGGGACAAAGCATCTCAAATAAGTTTCCAGATTCTGGTTAGTGCGCTCAGTCTGTCTGTTCGACTGAGAATGAAAGGCCGACGAGAAGGACAATTGTACCCCCAGGCAAGTACAGAACGCCTTCCAGAATTTGGAAACAAACTGAGTCCCCCTATCAGACACAACATCAGAGGAAATACAATGTACTGTAGCTTCACAATGTTATAGATGAACACTTGTGCAAGAGTTTAAGCATTAGGTAGACTTGATAATGCTATAAAGTGCAACATTTTGCTGAAGCGATCAACAACCACCAGAATCACAGTTTTTCCTGAGGAATTCGGCAAATCTGTGATAAAGTCCATGGACAAATGAGTCTAAGGTAGGGACGGGATGGACAACAGAAGTAGAGATCCTGAAGGCTGAGTATGTGTCACCTTAGCATGTGCACAAGTACCACAAGCTGACACATAACCCTCAACACATTTATGCCACCCCGGCCACCAGAATCTACAAGAAATGAGATCGACAGTGGATCTGCTCCCAGGGTGTCCTGTGAGAACCGTACAGTGATGTTCCTCAAACACCTTGTGCCGAAATTCAGCAGGAACAAACAACTTCCCCGGAGGACAGGAATCCGGTGCCTCTCCCTGGGCCTCCAACACTTCTGCCTCAAGTTTGGAGCAGGATCTTCCGAATCACCCCACCCCCCAGGAAAGCTACGCGACAAAGCATCCGCCTTGGCGTTCTTAACCCCAGGGCGATAGGTGACAACAAAATTAAATCTAGTAAAAACTACCATCTGGCCTGTCTTGCGTTCAGGCGTTTAGCCGACTCCAGATAAGACAGATTTTTGTTATCGGTAATTACCGTAATAGGATGAATCGCTCCTTCCACCCAATGATGCCATTACTCAAAAGTCAACTTAATGGCCAGCAACTCTCTATTACCCACGTCATCATTTTTTTTCAAAAAAGCACATGGGTGCCATATACTAGGTGAAGGACCCTGCGACAAGACTGCTCCTACCCCTACCTCTGATGCGTCAACTTCCACAATGAAAGGCTGTGACACATCAGGTTGCATCAGTATAGGAGCAGAAGCAAAACTTTCCTTCACAGCTGAAAAGGCTCGTAATGCCTCATCAGACCAGACTGAGATATCTGAATCTTTCCTAGTCATGTCCGTCAAAGGTTTAACAATCGTTGAGTAGTTCAAAATAAATTTATGGTAGTAGTTGGTGAACCCCAAAAATCGCATAAGCGCTTTCAGATTTTCGGGTCGATTCTAGTCCAATACAGCACAGACCTTTTCAGGACCCATACGAAAACCTGAAGATGAGAGTAGCTAGCCCAGGAATTGCACTTCCGGAACTGCAAATACACACTTCTCCATCTTAGCATACAGTTTATTCTCTCTTAGGATCTGCAACACTCATGTCAGGAGAATAAATCAGAATATCATCCAGATACACCACAACAAACCTGCCTACCAGATGATAAAAGATGTCATTGATAAAAATTTTAAAAACCGCAGGAGCTTTGGTTAACCCAGAAGGCATGACCAAATTCTCAAAATGACCTTCAGGGGTATTAAAGGCCGTCTTCCATTCGTCCCCCTCCTTGATCCTTATCAGATAATATGCCCCCCTCAAATCCAACTTCGAGAACACCTTGGCACTGACAATCTGATTGAACAAATCCGTGATCAAAAGAAGGGGATAAAGATCACGGATAGTAATGCGATTAACCTCACGGAAGTCTAAACATGGCCTAAGAGTTCCGTCCTTTTTCTTAACAAAGAAGAATCCTGCATCCACTGGGGATTTGGATGGTCTAATATGACTGTTGGCCAAACTCTCGGTGATATATTCTCGCATGGCGGCTCTTTCGGGTTCGGAAAGATTATACAACCGAGACTTGGGCAACCTAGCTCCGGGAACAAGGTTGACAGGGCAATCATACTCCTGATGTGGAGGCAACTCCTGGTCTCCACTTTTAGAGAATACATCAGAAAAATCTGAAATAAAGCGAAGGTACAACTTTTGTGGCTACCACAGAAAGCAAAGTGCTAAGACAGTTGTCGATGCAATAATCACTCCAATCAAGAATCTGTCTCGCTTGCCAATCGATGGTAGGGTTATGTTTGCTTAAAGGGTTTCTGTTATCAGAAAAATCGTTATGTAGCTGGCTGACATTAGCGATGTGCTAATGTCAGCAGAACATAACTGTATGACTTATATCTCCCTGCCTGCCGCAGTTCGCGCTAAATAATGACTTTTATAATATGCAAATGAGCCTCTATGTGCTATTGGGGCGTTGCTGCAGCAACTAGAGGCTCCGTCCTCTAACCGTTTGGCACGCCCTTGTAAAGGTGATTGACATCCTCGGTCTCCTCCGCGCCCCGCAAATCCCTTGCCTGCACCATCCATTTTAGTATTAGGCGCAGGGGCAGTGAGTAAAGGACGCTCACCTGCTGCCGTCCTTCACTCACTGCGCCTGCACCTAATACTAAAATGGATGGAGCGAAATTTGCGGAGCACGGAGGAGACTGAGGATGTCAATCACTTTTACAAGGGCGTGCCATACGGTGAGAGGAAGAAGCCTCTAGGTGCTGCAGCAACGCCCCACTAGCACCTAGAGGGAGATATAAGTCATACTGTTATGTTCTGCTGACATTAGCACATCGCTAATGTCAGCCAGCTTCATAATGATTTTTCTGATGACAGAAACCCTTTAACCATGGTAACCCTAGCACCAAGGGAGCAGGCAAACCCTCCAGCACAAAACACGAAATGGATTCTTGATGAAAATCACCCACCTTTAAATGGATGTCCTGCATTATTTGTGATAAATATTTCTGTGTGAGTGGAGCGGAATCAATAGCAAACACCGAAATATTTTTGTCTAATGCCCTTGTTGTTAATCCATGCATACGGACAAACTGACCATCAACTAGGTTAACCCCTGCCCCACTGTCAATAAACACTTCAATTCCCACAGTTTTGGAATCTAGCGCCACCTCGGCAGACATGAGAAACAGGGTACTACTGGCAAATGACAAAAGTAAATTCTCAGACTCCCCACCCACACCACTAAGAGTGAGATGAGGATTAAACACTTTTTTTTTCTTTTTCACCCTGCTGCTGAACATTAGGACATACAGTGGACATAAAAAGTCTACACGCCCCTGTTAAAATGTCAGGTTTCTGTGATGTAAAAAATGAGACAAAGATAAATCATTTCAGAACTTTTTCCACCTTTAATGTGACCTATAAACTGTACAACTCAATTGAAATACAGTACAAACTGAAATACAAAAATAAAATAATGTGGTTGCATAAGTGTGCACACCCTTAAACTAATACTTTGTTGAAGGACCCATTTGATTTTATTACAGCACTCAGTCTTTTTGGGTATGAGTCTATCAGCATGGCACATTTAGACTTGGCAAGATTTGCATACTTTTCTTTGCAAAAACACTCCAAATCTGTCAGATTGCGAGGGCATCTCCTGTGCACAGCCCTCTTCAGATCACCCCACAGATTTTCAATCGGATTCAGGTCTGGGCCATTCCAAAACTTGAATCTTCTTCTGGTGAAGCCATTCCTTTGTTGATTTGGATGTATGCTTTGGGTCGTTGTCATGCTGAAAGATTCCTCTTCATGTTCAGCTTTGTATCAGAAGCCTGAAGGTTTTGTGCCAATATTGACTGGTATTTGGAACTGTTCATAATTCTCTCTAGCTTAACTAAGGCCCCAGTTCCAGCTGAAGAAAAAGAGCCCCAAAGCATGACCACCACCATGCTTCACTGTGGGTATGGTGTTCTTTTGGTGATGTGCAGTGTTGTTTTTGCGCCAAACATATCTTTTGGAATTATGGCCAAAAAGTTCAACCTTGGTTTCATCAGGCCAGAACACCTTTTCCCACATGCTTTTGAGAGACTTCAGATGTGTTTTTGCAAAATGTAGCCTAGCTTGGATGTTTTTCTTCATAAGAAAAGGCTTTTGTCTTGCCACTCTACCCCATAGCCCAGACATATGAAGAATACGGGAGATTGATGTCACATGTACCACACAGCCAGTACTTGCCAGACATTCCTGCAGCTCCATTAATGTTGCTGTAGGCCTCTTGGTAGCCTCTCAGACCAGTTTTCTTATCGTCTTTTCATCAATTTTGGAGGGACGTCCAGTTCTTGGTAATGTCACTGTTGTGCCATATTTTCTTTACTGTGCTCCATGGTATATCTAATGCATTGGAAATTATTTTGTACCCTTCTGCTGACTGATACCTTCTAACAATGAGATACCTCTGATGCTTTGGAAGCTCGCTGTGGACCATATCTTTTGCTGTGGGATGCGACTAAGAAATTTTCAGGAAAGACCAACTAGAGCAGCTGAACCTTATTTAGGGTTAATCAGAGGCACTTTAAATGATGGCAGGTGTATGCTGACTCTTGCTTAATTCTGAACACAGCTAGATCCCCAGTTATAAGTTATGCAACAACATTATTTTAGTTTTGTTTTGTTTTTCTTCCCTCCACCTAAAAGATTTCAGTTTGTTTTTCAATTGAGTGATACAGTTTACACATTAAAGGTGTAAAAAGTTCTGAAATGATTTATCTTTGTCGCTTTTTTTTTACAGCACAGAAACCTGACATTTTAACAGGGGTGTGTAGACTTTTTATATCCACTGTACCTTAACAAAATGTCCCCTTTTTCCACAGAAATAGCAGTCTCATCTTAAGCCTAAAGTTCTTATCACCAGAACCAGGGGTCGCTCCCCCCAGCTGCATTGGTTCGTCACCAGACATAAACTCAAGTGTTTCTTTACCCAAAGAGTCGGAGGAGGCCGCCACCTTATATGATAGTACGTCCTGAGAGAGAGGAACCTTAGATCTCTCCCTCAGGCATCTATCAATACGTACAGCAAGGGACATGGCCGCTTCCAATGGCTCAGGATATTCGTGAAATGCCAACGCGCCCTTCAGGCTCTCGGATAACCCTTGACAGAATTGACTACAGAGATCTGGATCATTCCACTCCGTATCCATATCCCATCTCCTAAATTCAGAGCAATAGGTCTCCGTAGAAAGCTCTCCCTGCTGTAAACCATGCAACTAAGTCTCGGCCAAGGAGATCCGATCTGGGTCATCGTAGATAAGACCTAGAGCTCTGAAAAATTTATCTACCGACCGGAGGGACTGTGATCCTATCAGCAACGAAAAAAGTTGTCACTTCCCCCGGAAAATCTATCCGGGAGAGCGACCTTAGGTTCAGGGCATGCCTGGTTCCCGCTGCCAGAACCAGCCACCTGTGGTCTCTGGATCTGACAGACGGTCATGCAGAGGTCTGCTACCTCCAAAGACAGTCCCTGCAGAAATCGTATCCATCGCTGCACTGACACAAACAATGTTTTTTTTTAGGCGATTGATAATGTCGCAATGTAGGCGGAGGGGAGAAACACCAGAATGACCACAGAAGGAAAATGACCCGAAACTAGGCCTCACGGCTAGGGAAAGGAGAAAGGTCACCACCTAGAAAACCCTAAACCTAGCCCTGACTCCTGTCAGTATAAATAGACCCTGAAGGTGGGAATATTCAGACACCAAAAACCTAGGCCCTAGAAACCCTGAAAAGCCGTAGGTGTAGTGACAGGGTCTGAGACCACTGGTTTCTTTCCAGATGAACGAACCAGCGTCTCCCTGAGGTCTAGGAAACAATGAGCAGAAGGGGACAACAAAATACAAAGGGGAATACACTTATCTTATATAGAAAATGGATGAGCAGGAACTCAGAAGAGGACAACACACCAGCTCTTCCAACTCCAGGCAGATAATATTAACCGCTTGGTAAGAAGTGTGAGTCCAGACTAAATAGAGGAGCACAAGTTACACCTAAAACAAGAGGTGTGGTCATACCAGCAACAACACTGCAAAGTGAAAACCGAGAGACTGTCAGATAATCTCACATGATGCAAGTCTCTCAGATCTTCTAACCTCTGTCACTGGAGGGATCATGACAGGTTAGAGTTTGTTAACAAGGGATGCATCTAATGATTAAGGGTACTTTCACACTAGCGTTATTCTCTTCCGGTATTGAAATCCAGTAAAGGGTCTCAATACCGGAAAAAAACGCTTCAGTTTTGTCCTAATGCATTCTGAATGGAAAGCAATCTGTTCAGTATGGATCAGGATGTCTTCCGTTCCGTCCCTTGTACGGTATTTGACCAGACAAAATTTCGCAGCTTGCAGCAGTATTTTTTCCGGCCAAAATCCCGGAACACTACCGCACTTGCCAGATCCGGCATTAATTTCCATAGAGCTGTATTAATGCCGGATCCGGTACCAAGTGTTCGGGAAATTGCCACGTTGCCGGATCCGGTTTCGCCGGTCTGCGCATGTGCTGGGACATAGGAGGAACTATATATTTTTTTATCTTTGAAAAAAATATATATATACCGGATCTGTTCTTCAGGATGATACCGGATGAGACGGATCTGGTATATCACCGGATCCGTCTAACGGATGCGGAAAAAACATATTTCCATTTGCATATGGTTTGCCGGATCTGAACAACGCTAGTGTGAAAGTACCCTAAGTAGGGCAAAAAGACCTATATCAGAATAACCCTTAGAAGCATTATCATAATTCAGGGGATACTATATTTCTATATGGAGAGCTCCTTATCGGCTTGAGGAGTCTTATAGGCTAGGCAATCCTCCTCTGGGAAGAGGGTATGCAAATCAGCTCTTAGCAAGCTCTGCATCTGATGCCACCAGATGTAAGGTAGCTATCCTATGAGCCAAAGTTTGACCTTTTAAAAAGACCTTGAGACATGACTTGGATAATAACTAAGACAGAATCTCATCTGCAGACAGCTGACCGGGGCAGGCATTATTATGTGAATGATCAGAGTAAGGCTTGTACACACTTGTAGATATGTTTGCCATAAATATTAAAGGGGTTGTGTCACTTCAGCAAATGGCATTTAGCATGTAGAGAAAGTTAATACAAGGCACTTACTAATATATTGTGATTGTCCATATTGCCTCATTTGCTGACTTCATTCATTTTTTCATTGCATTATACACTGCTCGCTTTCAGGGGTTATGGCCACCGCTGCAACACAGATATGGGATAGGAGATGTTGTGCATGCATGCCTATGCACACCCTTGCGATCCTGGCCACCAGAAAGACCAGTGCTTTTTCCTATAGTATGCGAGCACGACCACTGCTGCTGGATTCTAGGGTGGTTGTAATCCCTGGATGCAAGCAGTGTATAATGTGTGATATATCAGGACAAGTTCACACTTCCGTTATTTCCATCACTTATTGTGAGTCAAAACCAGTAGTGAAGACCACAAGGTATGAATCAAGCCAACCAAGGAGGCAATATAGACAATCACAATACAGGGAGTGCAGAATTATTAGGCAAGTTGTATTTTTGAGGATTCATTTTATTATTGAACAACAACCATGTTCTCAATGAACCCAAAAACTCATTAATATCAAGGCTGAATATTTTTGGAAGTAGTTTTTAGTTTGTTTTTAGTTTTAGCTATTTTAGGGGGATATCTGTGTGTGCAGGTGACTATTACTGTGCATAATTATTAGGCAACTTAACAAAAAACAAATATATACCCATTTCAATTATTTATTTTTACCAGTGAAACCAATATAACATCTCAACATTCACAAATATACATTTCTGACATTCAAAAACAAAACAAAAACAAATCAGTGACCAATATAGCCACCTTTCTTTGCAAGGACACTCAAAAGCCTGCCATCCATGGAGTCTGTCAGTGTTTTGATCTGTTCACCATCAACATTGCGTGCAGCAGCAACCACAGCCTCCCAGACACTGTTCAGAGAGGTGTACTGTTTTCCCTCCTTGTAAATCTCACATTTGATGATGGACCACAGGTTCTCAATGGGGTTCAGATCAGGTGAACAAGGAGGCCATGTCATTAGATTTTCTTCTTTTATACCCTTTCTTGCCAGCCACGCTGTGGAGTACTTGGACGCGTGTGATGGAGCATTGTCCTGCATGAAAATCATGTTTTTCTTGAAGGATGCAGACTTCTTCCTGTACCACTGCTTGAAGAAGGTGTCTTCCAGAAACTGGCAGTAGGACTGGGAGTTGAGCTTGACTCCATCCTCAACCCGAAAAGGCCCCACAAGCTCATCTTTGATGATACCAGCCCAAACCAGTACTCCACCTCCACCTTGCTGGCGTCTGAGTCGGACTGGAGCTCTCTGCCCTTTACCAATCCAGCCACGGGCCCATCCATCTGGCCATCATGACTCACTCTCATTTCATCAGTCCATAAAACCTTAGAAAAATCAGTCTTGAGATATTTCTTGGCCCAGTCTTGACGTTTCAGCTTGTGTGTCTTGTTCAGTGGTGGTCGTCTTTCAGCCTTTCTTACCTTGGCCATGTCTCTGAGTATTGCACACCTTGTGCTTTTGGGCACTTCAGTGATGTTGCAGCTCTGAAATATGGCCAAACTGGTGGCAAGTGGCATCTTGGCAGCTGCACGCTTGACTTTTCTCAGTTCATGGGCAGTTATTTTGCGCCTTGGTTTTTCCACACGCTTCTTGCGACCCTGTTGACTATTTTGAATGAAACGCTTGATTGTTCGATGATCACGCTTCAGAATCTTTGCAATTTTAAGAGTGCTGCATCCCTCTGCAAGATATCTCACTATTTTTGACTTTTCTGAGCCTGTCAAGTCCTTCTTTTGACCCATTTTGCCAAAGGAAAGGAAGTTGCCTAATAATTATGCACACCTAATATAGGGTGTTGATGTCATTAGACCACACCCCTTCTCATTACAGAGATGCACATCACCTAATATGCTTAATTGGTAGTAGGCTTTCGAGCCTATACAGCTTGGAGTAAGACAACATGCATAAAGAGGATGATGTGGTCAAAATACTCATTTGCCTAATAATTCTGCACGCAGTGTACATTAGTAAGTGGCTTGTATTAACTTTCTCTACATGATAAATGCCATTTGCTGAAGTGACCTATGAACACCTTCAGGTGGAATAAAAAAATATATATTTTTATAATTTTTTTGAACCAAATCAGTTAATAGCAACACTTCATTACAAATGTACATAAACAGATAAACAAACCGCCCCCTCACCCCACCCCCAGCCAGTCCTGTGTGATACCTAATATCCCTACCAAGTAATCACAGAGGAATCGAAGCAGGTATAATAGAAGAACATCCATGAAGAACCTCCAAGAGGTACCAGAAAGTATGCTCAAAGGGTGACTTCAACTGTATCTTAACCTCTTAAGGAAACATGACGTAGAGGTACGTCATGATGTCCTGGTACTTAAGGACACATGACGTACCGGTACGTCATGTGTTGTTCCGATCACTGCCGCCCGGCCGGCAGTGATCGGAACCCGGTGCCTGCTCAAATCATCGAGCAGGCACCTAGGCTAAATGCGCAGGGGGGTCCCGTGACCCCCCCATGTCGGCGATCGCGGCAAACTGCAGGTCAATTCAGACCTGCGGTTTGCTGCGATTTCTGCAGTTTCTGATCCCCGCGGTCCCTGACCGCGGGGATCAGAAACTTTAGTATTCCTAAAATAGATCTGTATCCCTCCCCCTGCACCCCCCGAGTGATTTTAGCCCGGTGGGAGGTGCAGGGGGAGGGTTGCGGGCAGTGCGGGCGGTGCGGGAGGCGGGCGGTGCGGCAGGCGGGATAGCGATCTCCCGCCCGCCTCCCCTTGTATAATCGTTGGTTTCTAGTGGGTATACCAGGGTGCCAGCACATTGCTGGCACCCTGGTAAATGATCAATAAATAAAGACCATTTATAATTTAAAAAAAAAAAACATTTTGTTTGCTTTTTCTTTATCTGTCACAGTATTTATCCAATCCATTTTAAATAAAAATAAAATATTGTGTTCAGTCAATGAGAAGCGAGGTACCACCGGGTTGAGCCAGTGGTATAAGATACTCTTTCGAGTGGAAGCCCATATGTGTAGTATAGCCTTTTTACTTCTTTGTAGAGAGGTTAGGGACTCCGGCAAGATACTATAAAAAGCCCAATAGGGATCTGGTTTTATTGATATTTGATAAGCAGATAGCAGGTGGTATGCTCTTACATTCCTCCACAATTCCTGAACCCTAGGACAAACCCAAAAGTGATGAAACATATCCATATTCGGCTCATTACATTTGGAACAGCAAAAGCTATTTTCCGGGGACATTTTATGTTGTATATCAGGAGTAATAAATGCTCTATGGAATATTAACAATGCCATGTCTGTATAACTACTGACTGGGCTTTTTTTTATGGATTTTCAATGTGGCATTTAGAAGGGCCTGTACACTATCAGGAAGATCCCTAGTCCATTTTTGGGGGCCAGTAGCTTCTGAGTCCCACAACCATGAGGGTCTAAGGAAAAGGTAGATATTACTGGTGGATGAGGTCTTGCTTGTTTAAGGAAAACATTTAGCATGCCCCCACAGTCTCTAGTGACCCCCTGTAGACAACTACCAACAAAACTACTAGCTTGCAAAAAAAGAAACACATTATTATTGAAATTTATGAGCCACTGCTTCGTAAAAGAGAATGGAATAATTGTTATCCAGTAGATCTAACACTAAGGAACACCCCTGTGTAGTCAGAGTATAGTAAATACTAGGGGCTTGCCCTCTAAGAAACTTAGATTAGCTATGAAGGGCTGGAATGGGGTATGGTGGCTGTCTAGCTGAGATTATTTCCTAACTTTTCTCCATGCTTGTATAGTAGGGGGATATATTTTTTTAATGATTTCATTTTACTCATTTTGGTGTTTTATTAAAAATTTACAGCAGTTTTGTGTCATAAAGGGTTAAGTTTTAGCCCAGCTGTAAGCAACTTTCACTTTGTGCTGTCATCTGATAACCTTTATCTCTGAACTAGTAATAGTTCATAAACATCTATTTAAGCCACATTATTGTCAAATATGAATTTAGCTATGATGAGTCTTTATGAGCTCTCAAGAGATTAGAGATAAGGCTTCACATGAGCCCTCAGCTGAGCTGTCTGATGGGACACAGTGTAAACACAGAGAATCTCAACTCTGTACAGAGAAAGGGGCTGAAAATGTTTAATAAATGATCTTTAGCTCAAAATCAGTACAATGCATTCATTGGAAAAATTGTCCAAAGGTGTCCATAGCCTTTAAGCATTAAGAATACTGTGGCAACTGGATGAGTCTATTATAGGAGAAATCTAGCCTAAATAGTTCTGTGGCATGTCATAGATACATGTTAAAATATCACAATAATCATATGAAGTCTGCTATCTCTGACCACCACTGATTTCCAGAATGAAAGGGAGTGTGAGACCTTTTGTCACTGCTGAGAGATTTCTGTCACTGAGACAATATTGTAAGCAAAAATAACAGAACTCTCTAAGCCAGAGGTGCACAACCTGCGGCCCGGGGGCCACATGTGGCCCTTCATACCATTCTGTGTGGCCCCCAACCATCTGGTAACAGACATGTATGTCTATGTCTTGTGGCTGCTCACATGTATTTTTCATGTATTTCTCCCATTAGATGGGAGTCCTGGAAGTGTAACTAGACATTAATGGTATATAATGTGTGTTCAATATGCCATAAGTACAATATTTCAGTTGTTAATACACATTTAAATTTTAATTTCGGCCCTCGTCATTGGTTAAGTCTGGCAATGTGGCCCCCAACCTAGAAACGTTGTGCACCCCTGCTCTAAGCAGTGAGAAAAGAGCTTGAGATGTTTATATAGTTGTTTCCATCTCAAAATGAGTGAGAGTGTGGGATCACAGGCCTGAAGTAATTTCCTCAAGTATATCCATGATATACCAGACGTTCGCTTTGATAGTTTTTCCCCTTTAAAGTACAATAGTCATTTCAATAGACATTTGACGTGTCATAGTGATTAGGGCTGGGTTCACATCATGTTTTTCCTGTTTGTTTAACATATACAAAAACTTATACATTAAACCAGGGGTGTCCAAACTTTTTTCGAGGAGGGCCAGATTTGATAAAGTGAACATGTGCGAGGGCCGACCATTTTGCCCAACATTCTTTGAACCATTAAAATTACATGCAAATTAACTATTTTATGCAAATTTTATTGCAAACGGCATACCTTTCATTTTGTGACTTGGATGACAAATCTAAACAGGTGTTAAATCACTCTGCCTTCAATATAAAAAAAACAGGAGGCAGAAATATGTCGGAAACAGTACATTACAAGGTTGTCTGTTAACTTTTAAATTCCAAAAATGTGAACAGGGACATAACACCAAGTATACACATATGTTCAAATATATTTATAACTGATTGACCAACTGACATTGAAGGGAACCTGTTATCAACTTTATTCTGCCCATACTATACTAAAGGCAGAATAAAGTAGAGACAGGTGAGTTGATTTCAGCGGTCTGTCATTTATAAGTTAAAAGTAAGTGGTTGCCGAGAACCAACATCACAATCATTGCAGACTGGGCCTGGAAAAGAGTCATGGCCACCTGAGAAGAGTCCTGGTTATTCATCAATTCCTGCTCTCCTGCCCACCCGCTGATGACTGACAGTCTTCTACCAAGTTCCCTTTCTCTATAGGAGAGAACTGCCAATCATCAGCAGATGGGGGGAGAGCAGGAGATTATAATAACCAGGACTCTTCTCAGGTAGATTTGACTCTTTTCCAGGCCTGGGCTGCAATGATTATGATGCTGGTTCTCAGCAACCACTTACTTTTCGCTCATGAGGGGCACACGGCTGACATCAGCATTTCTGTCACTATTTTATGCTGCCCTCAGTGAGATTAGCATAAAGTTGATGACAGGTTCCCTTTAACTGAGATTTTACAATGTATTCATCTCAACTGAAAAAAATCTTGCTGCACTAATGTGAAGGGTGAAACTGAGATCTGGACTGCAGCAGATAGGCTAGATCTGGTTCAAAGGCTGTGGTTTTGATGCGCAAAATATCACGCAAGTGAGAGTCACTTAGTCTTGTCCGCATGCGATTCTTGTGAAGGTTCATAACAGAGAATGTCTTCTCACACAAATATGTTGAGCCAAACAAGCTCAGCATTTTCTTTGCCAATGTTCGAATCTCTTTAAAACGGCTCTTATCCAGTTGGCTGTAAAATTTCACAAGAGAGAGCTGTCGGTGTCGACTGAGTAACTCACTGTCACAATGCAGGTCAATGAGCTCGAGCTGCAGCTGATCTGGAGCATTGTCGTGGTCAACAGAGAATGGAGAGGAGAAAAGGGTGATCTCCTTTTCAATAGCTGCAAAATCTTGAAAGCGCCGTCTAAACTCCCCAGCAGGAGATGCGATGTCTGCTGCATACCTGCTAGTTTGCACACTAATATCATCCTGTGGAAAACTGTTCATTATTTCTTGCAACGCTGAAAAATGAATGGTATTGGGCGGTGTTTGTGACAAATGCTTTTGGAAAAGTTGCAGCTTTGTTCCAAAGGCTTTGAGGTGTGAATAAAGCTGGTTCACCGCTGCATCTTTGCCCTGAAGACTCGTGTTCAGTACATTCAGATGCTTTGTTATGTCGACTAGAACCCTAAATCAGCCAGCCAAATAGGATCAGATAGTTCTCGCATCGGTTGTCCATTTGTTTTCAAGAATTCTCTAATTTCTTTTCTGAGAGAGTAGAAACGCTGCAGTGCAGACCCTCGACTGAGCCATCTTACATCGTTATGATATAAAACATCTTCATATTCAGCCTGGATATCCAGTAGAAAGTGTTTAAACTGGCGGTGGCACAGGGTTCTAGAGCGAATAAAATTAATGGTCTTTAGCACCGGTTTCATAACATGGTCATATTTGAGATGTTTAGCACAGAGAACTTGTTGATGAATGATACCATGCAGTTTAATAGCTTTGCCTCCTTCTTCGATCACCTTGTTACAGATTAGGGTTGATAATCCACTTCGTTCACCAGCCATGGCAGGTGCCCCATCAGTAATTATCCCAGTAACTTTGTTCCAAGGCAGTTTCATGTCATCTATGGCAGAACTAACAGAAACAAATAAATCTGTTCCTCTTGTTTGGTCCTTAAGGCTCTGGAGGTCAAGTAGCTCTTCAGTCACATTCATTTCATCGTCCACCCCTCTCAGAAAAATCAGCAACTGAGCTGTGTCGGAGAGGTCCGTGCTTTCATCACAGGCTATTGAAAAGAAGTCAAAATCAACTCCTTTTGACGTTAACTGTCTCTTAATATCTGATGAAATTTCTTCTACTCTCCGTGTTTCGAGCTAGGCAAATTTTGGAAAACTCTGACTTCTTCTCGGGACAGATATTCTGCACCATTTTCATAACGCATTCTTTAATAAAGTCACCCTCAACAAAAGATTTGCAATTTTTAGCAATTAACGTTGCTACCTCATAGCTAGCCCTTGTGGCATTTTCATTTGACTCACGGGCTCTTGTAAAAAATCGCTGTTGTGACATTAAAACAGCTTCAAGTTGCTTCACCTTGTCACTGCGATCGCACCCTGTTAGCTTGACGTATGTGCTGTGTCTCGACTGGTAGTGTCTTTTGACATTAAATTCCTTATTAACAGCCACAGTCTCTTGGCATATTAGACAAACACAGTAATTCCGTATTTCAGTGAAAAAATATTCCACTTTCCACCTGTCCTGGAAGTGGCGTCCCTCACTGTCAACTTTTCGTTTCTTATTTGTAGTTGCCATTATAAAAATTGGCCAGATAAGGAGAAGTTATTTGTAGAGAGTACTAGGAGCACAATCAGATAATCAGATTCTAGCCCAGTGACGTACAGTGAGGGGCTAATGAAGGGTATGACAGCTTGCTACCACTGATTCGGATTATGCCCCCTTTTCTGCTTTAGTTCACAGCCCAGCCTGCAAGTGTGTGTTTTTTTTCCTCAAAAGACTCAAATAGGCTCAATAGCCCTTATGGTCGCTCTGGCCTTGTGGCTGTAAGTGTGGAGGCGCAGGGAGAAGGAAAGGCGACGTTAATTGGTGATGACTTTGATTATTATGTTTGGAACTGGAACTCAGCGCTAGAACGCAGCCAGAAATGTTTTAATAAATTTTTTCTTCTACATTTGGGACCTTCACACTGTATAAATGTCCTCTGGGGGTAATGTGACCGTGGAGGTGGGAGACCTCAACAAACTGCAACTTAATCGATCACAATTATATGTTATGTGCAGTATGACCGATATTCTGGCCATACAAGAGAAGAAAAGCCGAGATCTCGCGATGTCCGAGATCTCGTGACGTCAGAGATCTCGTGACATCTGAGATTTGGGCTTTCCTTCTCCCTGAGCCCAAATCCCGCGAGATCTCGGACGTTGTGAGATCTCGGCTTTCCTTCTCTGTGAAGGCAAAGACCAAATCTCGCGTGATCTCGGACGTCGGCGCGAGATTTGACCTTTGCTGATGCAGCCTCTTCCTGTGAAGCTGTGGGCTCCCGATGAGTAGCTGGCGGTGACTGGTGAGAGGGGCCGGGGGCCAGAATACCCACGATTTAATCAAACCTCTGGGGGGCCGTTGTACTCCAGACCGCGGGCCGCAATTGGCCCGCGGGCCGGACTTTGGACATGCCTGCATTAAACGGAGGCCTCAGACTAATGCCAAACAGTGGTATCCGTTCCCAATAGAGTTCCATTGTAAAAAAAAGACGTATACAAGAACGTGGTGTGCTGCGTTTTTGTATCCTTTTTTTTTCTAACGTATACATCAAATGGAGGTATAAAACATTATGTGAACCCACCCTAAGACCCCCACCCATTACTAAGGCGGAAGTGCTCAGCCGAGCACTGTCTCTCTTTGCTTGCTTCAGATGGGCTCATAGACCATGAGACAGTCCTTGGCTGAATGCTTCTGGCTCCTCATGTAAGTGGGTTTAAGCACCCAGTCCTCCACCAATCAAAACCTTTGACACGTCACTATGACATCTCAAAAAGTTTTTTGAAATTACAGTTACCCTTGAAATATGTATGTGCTGTAACAGATCAGAATTTAACAACTGTCATTTAGGGATACATGTACAGGCAGTACCCCATACCAGGGGGGATCTGTGATAATGTTTTATATGCAATGTTATGTAATGCAATGTGATGCTATGTCATTTATTCTAGGAGAGGAGGTAATGGTTGGCAGGAACAGGGCTAACCACCCTGTTCCTCCGCTCTTGGGAGGAGTAGGCTGCTCCTGCTTCCTGTCAGGTTTTGGAGTTCCAGTCTAGCTAGAGAGAGAAGAGTTCCTGCATTGATAGTGGGAGAATGAGGAAGATCATATGAGAGCTCCCACTCCCAAGAACTATATCTTATTCCCCCGTGAGTCCAACACTCCAGAGGAAAACTTAGGAATTAGATATTCTCCTGGAAGAACATCCTGCCTTAAGAAAGTACTTGAGAGACAAGACAGCAGAGTAATCAGCGGAATACAGCTTAACAGACACTGCTGCAAGGTGATGGGCAACAGCTCAGACGACACCACCTACCTAAACCATTGCTAGGCCAGACTAACATCAAGCCTGTATTACAGTAGACATCTATATCCACAAGTGTTTGCTACTGCCAACCTATTACCATCCAACCTGCCACCATACCTCCTCATCTGGTGCCAGAGAAACTGCACTTTGTACTTTATCGCTGCTGGACGTGCCACGTTATATTCTGCACCAAGTAAAGAGATACTGTTAAATTTTTACTTCTGGTCTCATTCTTCAATATTTTATTTCCACTGCACCAATCCCCAGGAAGTGACACCCTGAGGGAGTACACCGTGACACATCATCTCATGAGGGCCACTACCACTCCCATCCTCTGCAGCTTGCTGCACACACAGACTACATGTCTGATATGCGGGCCAGTAGGTACTCCGCATGCAACCACCATATGGTGCTCCCAGGAGGCACCATATTCTCAGCTTGAAGAAATGCTTCTAGGGAAGAAAAGCTATTAACATGGCATCTGATGAAGCATGCCACAACTAAGAATCTAAGTGAAAACACCTTTGGGGTCATTTATCAAGCTGGTGTAAATTAGAACAGGCTTAGTTGCCCATAGCAACCAATCAGATTCCACCTTTCATTTTTGACTAATCCTTTGTAAAGTGAAAGGTGGAATCTGATTGGTTGCTATGGGCAACTAAGCCAGTTCTACTTTACACCAGTTTGAAAAATGACCCAATTTTTTCCTCTCCATACAAAATTGCCCTAAATAATCCATTAAATGGATATATAGATAATAGTTAGATATCTACATTTTTTCTGCTGATGTTAGTGGATCCACACATTCACATTATTATCTTTTTTACCTTAAACATATTTTGCAACATATGCTATATTGCTATAATAGTAGTGCTCATATTAAGTTATTAAGCTTTGCTGTGTATGAACTGCACTATTTTTAAGATTTTTTTTTTTGGGGGGGGCCCAATTTTTTTTTGCTGGATAATTTAAAAAAATGCCATGGGGCTCATTCACATTGCTGATTTTGTCACTAAATGTCCACATGGATTCCACAGTGTAAAATGCATGGAATGCATTTGGTACATCAAATAGTGGCAGTGCTTGGTATTGCAGCTCAGCTCCATTGACTTGGATAGGGCTGAGCTTCAACTAGGCCATGTGACCGTTGTAAACAGATGTCACTGGCCTAAGAAGAGTCTGCGGTGCTCAAGGCCTCTTCTAACCGCTGATCAGCAGGGGTCCTGGGTGTCGCACCCTCGCAAATCTGATACTGATGACCTATCCTGAGGATAAGTCATAAATATATTTTCCTGGATATCTTTTCCTGGTCACACATTGCCAGGCACATTAAATAAACTAATGGTGCTAAAGTGGCAGTGGACTGAGCAAGTGAGTGAGGCTTTTAGGGTCCCAGAAAACCCCTTTAATGCTGCTCAATTTGTATATTCATAAAAAAAACTAACATGAGTATTTCAATGCAGGCATCTGAAGGAGTTCCCATGCGCTTTTTCACAAACCTACAGGAGCTGATTGACTTTTACAAAAAGGAAAATGTAGGACTGATCACCAATCTACAATACCCCGTACTGCAAGAGGAAGAGGGTCCTGAAGATCCAGATGAGGACCAGGGTAAGACATTACAGTTATATGCCTAGCCTATATGCTAGAATACTACATGTTAATAATAATTTAGGCCTCATTTACACCTGCCTATTTTGGCTACATTGTCCACGGGGATTATGTGCAGACTTCGGAGGCAGTGTAATTCTATGGGGCAGTAGTTGTACATAGATATACCGTATTTTTCGCCCTATAAGATGCACTTTCCCCCCCAAAAAAGTGGGGGGGAAATGGCAGTGCGTCTTATGGGGCGAATGCTGCCGTTTACACTGATACACCGCCGACCGCATGCTGCAGAGCGCGGTTGGAGGTGTATCAGCGAGGACGGAGGGGGGGCTGGGGGCCGGCATTTTGTTTTGTAATCGCAGCGGGGCCCGGTGCAGTCACTATTCTATTGCACCGGGCCCCGCTCATTGTACTAATCGTATCTAACTGCAGACAATGTTTAACTATAGAATATCTTCAATCCAGCAGCCTGTACTTACGTCCGTAGCAGGCAGGAGGCTGGAGGCTGGGCGGGCACTGGCAGCGTAACTCACTACGTTACGTGCCTGCTCCGCCCACTTTATGAATGAAGCAGGCGCCCGCCCAGCCTCCTGCCTGCTATGGTCGTAAGTACAGGCTGCTGGATTGAAGATATTCTATAGTTAAACATTGCCTGCAGTTAGATACGATTAGCACAGTGAGCGGGGCCCGGTGCAATAGAATACAATGACTGCACTGGGCCCCACTGCCATTACAATACTACTATAGATGCCAGCCCCCACCCCCTGTATTGGGGGTCATTCACAATACACATGGGCACTGTTATGGGGGGGATCTGTGGATGACACATAACAAAAGATGCTATTTATCTGTCATCCACAGATCCCCCCATAGCAGTGTCATGCCATCCACAGACGCCCCCATAACAGTGCCATCCACAGACGCTCATAACAATGTCAGCCACAGACCCCCACAACAGTGCCATCCACAGACGCTCATAACAATGTCAGCCACAGACCCCCACAACAGTGCCATCCACAGACGCTCATAACAGTGTCAGCCACAGATCCCCCATAACAGTGCCATCCACAGACCCCCATAATAGTGTCATTCACAGGCTACCATTAGTTCAAAGCCCACCAAAAGCACACCTTTTGGTACAAAATATTTTTTTTCTTATTTTCCTCCTCAAAAACCTAGGTGCGTCTTATGGGCCGGTGAGTCTTATAGGGCTAAAAATACGGAACTTTCATATGGGGAGCCTTTTCCTTATCTATGAGTCTCCGTCCAAGCCTTTATTACGGCCAACAGCTCCCCATAGAAGTCTATAGAGTACTTCTGTGTGGATTCATAATGCGGTACATTCTTATGGCATCCATCTTTGTCACACTACCAGTAAAGGGACAGGCTGGACCAACACAGTTGTACGGATATTAAAATTAACATTGCAACCTCTGTAGCACGTGGCCTGTCAGCTACAAAGCTAAAGTGACTAATCTACATCTCTAGAGATGGATGCTGAGGCACTATTCACGTGATTGAAAATAGAAAAATGCCACCTAGAACACCTTAAAGCAGAGATCAGCAACCTTGGGCTCTCCAGCTGTTGTGAAACTACAACTCCCAGCATGCACATTACACAGCTGTTCTTGTTAACCCCATAGCAGTCAAAGGAGGATTCCGGTACGTAGTTTCAGAATAGCTGAAGTGCCGGAGGCTTGCTTATCCCTGCCTTAAAAGGGAATCTGTCACCAAGAAATTCACTGATAGGGTTTGGCCGCACAAAGTGGCCGTGCTGTGATTGGGATGCAGCCACCTTGTGGCTGAGTACTACACAGTCTTACAAGCCACAGCATAATCTACATACTGGTCTCTGACCCAGTGCTCTGAATTTGGAGGGCTCTTATTAGACCATACAACCGCCAAGTTCTCAGACTGTGGTTGACATTCTTCCAACTCAGCATCCACTCTGGCCTCAGAAAGACTAAAATCTTCATTACACAGTAAAGAGACTCAACACACTTGATAGCTAATTGTTGAACACCTCGTTCCTGGCATCATATCTGTGTCTTGGGTAGGGGTTCATCACATTGGCTAAAACAAAGGCCTCATCTACAGCAATCACAAAGGTGGCAGATAATTATATTGTCCTGGACAGTGGTCGTTGGTCAGTAAGTGCTAACCTATTGGTCAGTGGTCTCTGATCCATTCTAGAAGCTCTGATGTACACTGACAGTTTCAGTGCCTCCACAGAACCTGGTATCAATAGCTATAAATTAATAGTAGCTATCCACGAAGGCCAAATGTATTACTGAAAAATACTGTTTATAGTTAAAATATGGACCTTCAGTTGGGCAGCTTCTTGGCCGAATGTTCTTACCATTTATAAAGTGTGAAGCTACAGTCAGGTCCATAAATATTGGGACATCAACACAATTTTAACATTTTTGGCTTTATACAATACCGCAATGGATTTGATATGAAACGAACAAGATGTGCTTTAACTGGAGACTGTCAACTTTAATTTGAGGGTATTTACATCCAAATCAGGTGAACGGTGTAGAAATTACAACAGTTTTCATATGTGCCTCCCACTTGTTAAGGGACTAAAAGTAATGGGACAATTGGCTTCTCAGCTGTTCCATGGCCAGGTGTGTGTTATTCCCTCATTATCCCAATTACAATGAGCAGATAAAAGGTCCAGAGTTCATTTCAAGTGTGCTATTTGCATTTGGAATCTGTTGCTGTCAACTCTCAAGATGAATGAAGGAAGCCATCATTAGGCTGAAAAAACAAAACAAACCCATCAGAGAGATAGCAAAAACATTAGGTGTGGCCAAACTGTTTAGAACATTCTAAAAAGAAGGAATGCACCGGTGAGCTCAGCAACACCAAGAGACCCAGAAGACCACGGAAAACAACTGTGGTGGATGACCGTAGAATTATTTCCCTGGTGAAGAAAACACCCTTCACAACAGTTGGCCAGATCAAGAACACTCTCCAGGAGGTAGGTGTATGTGGGTCAAAGTCAACAATCAAGAGAAGACTTCACCAGAGTGAATACAGAGGGTTCACCGCAAGATGTAAACCATTGGTGAGCCTCAAAAACAGGAAGGCCAGATTAGAGTTTGCCAAACGACATCTAAAAAAGCCTTCACAGTTCTGGAACAACATCCTATGGACAGATGAGACCAAGATCAACTTGTACCAAAATGATGGGAAGAGAAGAGTATGGAGAAGGAAAGGAACTGCTCATGATCCTAAGCATACCACCTCATCAGTGAAGCATGGTGGTGGTAGTGTCATAGCGTGGGCATGTATGGCTGCCAATGGAACTGGTTCTCTTGTATTTATTGATGATGTGAGTGCTGACAAAAGCAGCAGGATGAATTCTGAAGTGTTTCAGGCAATATTATCTGCTCATATTCAGCCAAATGCTTCAGAACTCATTGGATGGCGCTTCACAGTGCAGATGGACAATGACCCAAAGCATACTGCAAAAGCAAACAAAGAGTTTTTTTATGGGAAAGAAGTGGAATGTTATGCAATGGCCAAGTCAATCACCTGACCTGAATCCGATTGAGCATGCATTTCACTTGCTGAAGACAAAACTGAAGGGAAAATGCCCCAAGAACAAGCAGGAACTGAAGACAGTTGCAGTAGAGGCCTGGCAGAGCATCACCAGGGATGAAACCCAGCGTCTGGTGATGTCTATGCGTTCCAGACTTCAGGCTGTAATTGACTGCAAAGGATTTGCAACCAAGTATTAAAAAGTAAAAGTTTGATTTATGATTATTATTCTGTCCCATAGCTTTTGGTCCCTTAACAAGTGGGAGGCACATATGCAAACTGTTGTAATTCCTACACCGTTCACCTGATTTGGATGTACCCTCAAATTAAAGCTGACAGTCTGCAGTTAAAACACAACTTGTTTCATTTCAAATGAATTGTGGTGGTGTATAGAGCCAAAAATGTTAGAATTGTGTCGATGTCCCAATATTTATGATACCTGACTGTATCTCCAGCCATGCATCTATTGGAGAAGATGGCATGAGGGGCAACTGGAGTTTGTATGAGATGTGGTGTCATGTCTGGTTCACAATTCTAGAGATGGCGAAAATCCCTAGCAAAAGTTCTAAGCACAATGATTCAAAGGAGTTTACAGTCACATAAAGCTATGGCTAATTTTAGTTCATGATGGTAATGTTCTAAATAGTCTTTATTATAAATTTCTTTCCATTTGGCTTCTGCAGAGTGTATGCAAGTCCTTCACCTAGCTAGTAGTGCTGCTGAATCTGATAGAAATCCGTCACTTCGCTGCTTCTGTTTTTGAATGCTCTCTCTGCTAGGGCTAGCTCAGCATTATATAATCATACCTTTTATTTAGGTATCTTATGTACAATGTAGACTGGGTGCAGGTAAACCTTTAATGGGACGCAGCGCTCGAACGAGCACCACAGCCTCTTCAACCACCTGATCGACAGAAGTGCAGGGAGTCAGACTGGCACCGATCTGATATTGATGATCTATCCTGAGGATAGGTCATTAATATCCTGACACTGGTTAATCCCTTTAGGTAGACCAAAGGTGGGCTTGAACCACTTAGTGCACCCTTGGTCCTCCTGCTTCCTTTACCAGCCCCTCGACAGGTCTGTTAGCCAAAATCTGTACTGGGAATGTGCCAATAGTCTAATGGACAGGACAGGGGCAAAATTATAGGGCCAGGAGACATGACAATGAAAAACCATTGCCAATAAGGCCTTATGCACAAAGTTGTATTCAATTTTCCGTCCACAAAAATCAGACTCTGGAAAAATGGATGATTTCTATGTGCATTCCTTTTTTTACACCGATCAATAGAAACAGTTATCATCTGCAAAAATAGATAAGAACAGGACCCGCAGTGAGATTCTCGGATCAGGCACACAGATTTGTGAAAAAAGGGGTGTGTGCATGGCCTCAATGAAATGTATAGGTCAGTGTGTTATCCATTTTAAAAACGGATAGCACATTAAAGAAAAATACAGTTGTGTGCATGAGCCTGAAGGCTTTCAGGTCTTAAAGAGGTATTCCCATCTTAGACAATGGGGGCATATCGGTAGGATATGCCCCATTGTCTAATAGGTGCGGGTCTCACCCCTGAGACCTGCACCTACACCAAGAACAGAGGTATAGGGTTTCCCAGGGTCCGAGCGATATGCCCCCATTGTCTGAGATGGAAATACCCCTTTAAATACAGTATTGAGCTCTTATAGCTATATGGTTTCTTCTCTCACTGGCTAATAGATGCCAATACAGCTCTGTTATATGATATCATCCAGCGTTTCCAGACTTCTAAATGCCATATGTAACTATCTACGCAATAATATCACACCTTGCTCGCAACTAAGCAGGATTACAATTAAAGGTGCTATATTTTGGCCATTAACATTTGTAGTCATTTGTAAACATCTAAACAGATTTTTTAACAGCCCTAATATTCTTCCTGACATTCCTCCAGATCTCTGCTTGTAGTCACCTCAAGGCCCCTTTACACTGTTTAACTGAGCAGACGATTGTCGGGAAGGAAGCCTTCTTTCCAGACAATCGCCTGCTTGTCAGTGAAGGAGACCGCTGCTATTACATGCAGTCATCTCCTCCACAGTATGGGGAGGAGCGATCTCTAATGTCGTCGCTCGCCCCTATACATAATCATTGTTTGCCAGCAGCAGAGGCTGTTTAGACAGCACGATCTGCTGCTGGCAAATGATGATTTAAAGGGAATCTGTCACCTAGTTTGAGCATACTAAGCTGTAACCATTGCAATGTTCAATAAACTACCTTCTTTCCAGCAAGGGTCTTCTTTCTTTTATTCACGTTGTCATTTAGATAAAAAAGCGATTTTTCGTTTATGCTAATGAACCTTCAAGGTGCCCAGATGGAGTGAATAAATTATATGACGTAGCGGAGGGGGCGGCGCCGTTCAGCTCGGCTGTGGGAGGAAACTTATTTATGAGGAGGCGTGCTGGGCTTGAATTTTAGGCGGGCTGGGCACTGCAGGGGGGCGTTACTGGGCTCTAGAGGAGAGGAATAACGCCCATCTGGGCACCTTGAAGGTTCATTAGCATAAACGGAAAATCGCTTTTTTAGCTAAATGACAATATGAAAAAAAGAAAGACGACCCTTGCTGGAAAGAAGGTAATTTATTGAACATTGCTTTCTCCCAGGCTGTGAGCTCTGCGCTGCGATTGGCCAGCGCTACAGCCTAGGAGAAGGAGACGCCCGCAGAACAAGGGCAGACTCCGCCTACTATAACCAAGTCCCCGAACATACCGGAGGACATAACGGGAGAACGGAGCGGCGCCCAGGTATAATAAGTGCAGTGAGATCCCTGGGCGCCGCTGTATAGGTCATGATACTTAGTTCACAATGTCAGGATCGGTGAAAGGTCCTCTTTAATATGCTAAAACCGGATGACAGATTCCCTTTAAGTGACTGCACAAATTATCATATTACCCGATGAAACAGCGTTTCACTCGTCCATTGGGTAATCGGCGGCACCTTTACAATGGCATATTCTCCTTTGATTACCTGATTATAACGGTATTCTGCTTGACACTGTAACAAGTCAAACTGTAATATACTTTCTTTAACCATTTGAAATGAAAAACTCAATAAAAACTATTGAAACAGATAATAATTAATGAGCGTTCCTATGAAAGCTTGTTAGAGATGATCTGCCCGATGCTCAGCCATATGTATGCTGCTGTATACAAGGGAGCATATGACAAGGACAGGTCTGTTAGCCAAAACTGCAAAAAATATATATATTCTGCCATCTGGGTAATATAAGCTACCTTATAAAACAACATAGAAGACTCATAGGTTTGAGTCTGCTGTATTCACGTGGGTAGCATACCTACCGCCTCCCTCCAGCCCTCCCACACAACAGTACCACTGGGGTGACCAGTCCCTTGTGAACGCAGCGAGTTACCTTCCTAGTCACAGTAGGTGTCATATATCCTATAGAGAACTTGAGATTCAAGTGACTCGATATCATAAATCCCTACTTACAATGAAGCACACAGAGCAGATGGTATCAGAGAACACGCTGCAGGTGTATGTTATACTGGGCACCGAGCCTCGCCAGCTGCTTGACAACTACGCCCTTGTGTCTATGGATTCTAATGTTTGATGATGCAAATGCCTTATCACCGCTACTTCTATATTTCTTGTTACAGAGCCCGCTCCCCCGAATGTACCCCCAAGAACCTTTATCCCTACAATGGCATCAACAGAAATAAAAGAGTGCCCATTGACTCCAGAAAAAGCAGATTTTGGAAATAACTCCTTTCTACTGTCTGACACATTGTTACAGCGGATGCAAGACATTGACACTCGCAGGTAGACAGCTTCATGATATTTTGATACAAATGTCCGAATGACCATTTACTCTATGACAATCCCTACTTCCTCTTAGGATAAAAGATGGCAAAGCAAAAGCTAATGATGATTTATGATGGTTTATATTAGTCTAATTTGATAGATTTCAATAAATGCAAGTGCAATGTGCCGGCCCCATAGGGCAAGCGTGAGGTGGAGAGGATAGGAGTAGTGGCTGCGGCAGTGAAGGTGGCTGTAGTCCTCCAGGCTGGGCCTGCAGTGAGTGGAGGGGCCCAAACCTTCTTCCCCTATGGACACACCCTAGACTTTCATGATGAATGGATGATGCAGTTTGACCACAGTATGCAATTTCTTATGATTCTGTGCGGTGCCTTCCTATATTACTCCTGCTAGAAGTTCACAGATAAATTTCCAGCAGTCTGCAGTAAAGGTACTGCTGGGTGTTACCAGTAGCAGGAGTGTCTGACTCTGTTCAAAGGGGTTGAGTCACTTCAGCAAGAGGCATTTATCATGTAGAGAAAGTTAATACAAGCCACTTACTAATGTATTGTGATTGTCCACATTGCTTCCTTTGCTGGCTGGATTCATTTTTCCATTACATTATACACTGCTCGTTTCCATGGTTACGACCACCCTGCAATCTAGCAGCGGTGGCCATGCTTGCACATTATAGGGGAAAGTGCCAGCCTCTCTGGTGACTGGGACTTTGAGAGCTAACAGACTAGTGCTTTTTTCTATGGTGTGCAAGCATGACCACCACTGCTGCATTGCAGTATGGTTGTAACTAGTGATGGCCAGTTCGCAGTGTTCGCCGACGAACACATGCGATCTGCCATCTTTATTCCCAAGCCCGGCGATGCACAGGTAAGCCCTTACCTGTGCCTGCACTGCGAGCCGCTCTGAAACACATGCGGTCACCGGGAACATGCAGTTCCGAGAACAGCCCAATGAAGGCCCCCGGCGGCTGTTCTCGGAACTGCCTGCTCCCGGTGACCGCATTTGTTTCAGACCGGCTCGCGGCGCAGGCACAGGTAAGGGCTTACCTGTGCATCGCCGGGCTTGGGAATAAAGATGGCAGATCGCATGTGTTCGTCAGCGAACACTGCGAACTGGCCATCACTGGTTGTAACCATCAACCAGCAAGTTGTGGCGATAAAATTAGAGAAAGGCGCTCATAGGGTGAGTATGTTCAATAAA
This sequence comes from Bufo bufo, assembly GCF_905171765.1. Taxonomy (NCBI): domain Eukaryota; kingdom Metazoa; phylum Chordata; class Amphibia; order Anura; family Bufonidae; genus Bufo; species Bufo bufo. Next base: position 130,892,298 of record NC_053392.1, on the reverse strand, counting down.
AGATAAAATCTATTATAGGAGGTAGTTTGCTCACCTATTGGGGTTGCACCAATTTTGGGCGCAACCACAATGAAGGCAAAAAGCAGAGAGTTGCAACGGTTGGTGCAGCCTGGATTCGTCCGGTCACCTTGGGCAGGAGCCACCCTGCCATTCGGGTAACGGTAGAAGAAACGAGACGCTGAACTTTACGTCCAACGTGTGGACCTTGGGAGGCGCACTGACACAACCGGTCATAGACAGTATTTAGGTTTCAGCTATTTTCATTTTATTCATAGACAACGCGTTTCGGGGTACTGGGGACCCCTTTATCAGGTCTGGATCGGATCAGCAGAGCGGTTGCTGCTGCTGAATCCGAATGACACGAGGAGGACGCTGACCTGTTGTAGCGCGCGCTGCTGTAGGTAAAAAAGGCCTCCCAAGGTCCACACGTTGGACGTAAAGTTCAGCGTCTCGTTTCTTCTACCCTCTGGTTGTAACCATGGAAACGAGCAGTGTATAATGTAATAGAAAAAGGAATCCAGCCAGAAAAGGAAGCAATATGGATAATAACAATACATTAGTAAGTGCCTTGTATTAACTTTCTCTACATAATAAATTCTATTTGATGAAGTGACACAACTCCTTTCATTTTCAGGTGCAGATGCACCTATTACTGGACTCCTCTTCTGCCATCCAAGATGGTTGCACCGCTTCTCATACTACATGATGTATCCAGTGCATTGGTCGCCCAGAACACTTCCTACTTGTCCAGCCCTTATCTTGGATTAACCAGCACTGATCACATGAGCAGTGCTGACCAATCTGAGGGCAGCAGGAAGTCTATTGGGCTATCAAATGCACGGGGTGCATCCGGCAGTCTGAGAAGTGGGGCGGCCATCTTGGATGGCAGAAAAGGAACCTAAGAATTTGTGGATCTGTACCCAAAAAGATAAAATGGAGGGCACCATGTAAGTGTCCTGTTCTTTTCCCAGTTAATGTGAATTTTTTTGTGTGAACTGGAGAGTTGCTTTAACTAATTGAGACCCCTAGGTCTGCACAGGTGCTATATAATAAACTGCTTGCAGGGGTGCACATACCCTCACATTTTCTTCTATCTATCTACCCTTAGTAATTGTCACGAACCAGCGGGTGTGAACCCACTGTGCCACGTGTCCTACTTCCTCTAAGGGCGTTGTCTAAGTGAACCCTTCGATCTTCACAGTACCCCTGATGGTGGGGATAGACTTTCCTGAGGGGAAAGGCACCTCTTGAGGAGGATAGGCACACAAGGCAGCTGGTCCAGGCGGACCAGGAGGTACCTGAGCACCTGAAAATAAAAGAGTCCAATTGCCCCCCGAAACAATGCCAGAACAGGTCAGAAGCACAGAGGTTAAGAAATGATAAGCTCAGAGTCCTGTCTACAAATGCTCGCAGTTTAGGTAAAAAAATCAATGAACTTGGGTCAATAATGGCATCTGAGAATGTAGATTTAGTGGCTGTTACGGAGACATGGTTTAATGAAAGAAATGACTGGGACATAACCATACCAGGGTACTCTTTATACAGAAGAGACAGAGAAGGCAAGAAAGGAGGAGGAGTGGCCCTGTATGTGAAAGATAGCATTAAATCTAACCTAATACAAGTTGGTGAGGCCAACATAGAGTCAGTTTGGGTTACGTTGCAGTTTGCTAACCATGCAGTAACTCGTGTAGGTGTGATATATAGACCACCTGGTCAAGTTAAAGAACTAGATGATCTACTAGTTGAAGAAATAGCTAAAATGACAATGAAAGGAGAAGTTATCATTATGGGAGATTTCAATCTTCCAGATATAAACTGGAAAACCAAAATAGCAAGTTCTACCAGGAGTACAGATATTCTAAATTCCCTACTGGGGTTATCTCTACAACAAGTGGTTGAGGAGCCAACCCGGAGGGAGGCCATTTTGGATTTGGTATTCACAAACGGGGATTCCGTATATGATGTCATTGTAGGCAAAACCTTGGGATCTAGTGATCACCAGTCAGTGTGGTTTAATATAAGAACTGTGAAAGAGTCCCACCACACAAAAACAAAAGTTTTAGATTTTAGAAAAACAGACTTTTCAAAAATGAAATTAGTCATAAATGAGTCCTTATCAGACTGGAACGGATTACATGGAGTCCAGGAGAAATGGGACTACTTAAAAGGTGCATTATTGAAGGCAACAGAAAATTGCATTAGACTCGTCAGTAAAAGCAAAAAAAGGAGGAGACCAATGTGGTACTCAGCAGAAGTGGCCCAAATCATTAAAAATAAAAAGCTAGCATTTTGTAATTATAAAAAAACCCAGAGCAATGAAGATAAGGAAATCTACAAGATTAGGCAGAGAGAGGCCAAGCAAGTTATAAGAACTTCTAAAGCGCAGGCAGAAGAAAATCTAGCTCAGTCTATGAAAAAAGGGGATAAGACATTCTTCAGATATATAAATGAAAAAAGGAAATTAAAACAAGGAATAACTAAATTAAAAACAAAGGACGGAAGGTATGTAGAAGAGAATAAAGGGCTAGCCGACTGCCTTAATGAATACTTCTGTTCAGTTTTTACAAAAGAAAAAGGAGAAGGACCTCCACTAGAAAGAATGACTATTAAATCGTTTGATGCATGTATCTTTACAGAGGAAGATGTTCTAAGTTTGCTGTCTAAGGTGAAGACAGATAAGTCACAGGGGCCTGATGAGATACACCCAAAATTATTAAAAGAGCTTAGTGGTGAGCTGGCAAAACCGTTAACAGATTTATTTAACCAATCATTAGTAACAGGAGTCGTCCCGGAAGATTGGAAATTGGCAAATGTCGTGCCCATTCACAAGAAAGGTAGTAGGGAGGAATCGAGCAACTATAGACCAGTGAGTCTGACATCAATAGTAGGCAAATTAATGGAAACCCTATTAAAGGATAGGATTGTGGAACATCTAAAATCCCATGGATTGCAAGATGAAAAACAACATGGGTTTACTTCAGGGAGATCATGTCAAACAAATCTTATAGATTTTTTTGACTGGGTGAATAAAATAATAGACGGTGGAGGTGCAGTAGACATCGCATATCTAGATTTTAGTAAGGCTTTTGACACTGTCCCACATAGAAGACTTATCAATAAACTGCAGTCATTGAGCATGGACTCCCATATTGTTGAGTGGATTAGGCAGTGGCTGAGTGACAGACAACAGAGGGTTGTAGTCAGTGGGGTTCCACAGGGATCTGTACTGGGACCGATTTTGTTTAATATCTTCATAAGTGATATTGCAAAAGGCCTCGCTGGTAAGGTTTGTCTTTTTGCTGATGACACAAAGATATGTAACAGGGTTGATGTTCCTGGAGGGAAACGCCAAATGGAAAAGGATTTAGGAAAACTAGAAGAATGGTCAGAACTCTGGAAACTGAAATTTAATGTGGATAAGTGCAAGATAATGCACCTGGGGCGTAAAAACCCAAGGGCAGAATATAGAATATTTGACACAGTCCTGACCTCAGTATCTGAGGAAAGGGATTTAGGAGTAATTATTTCAGAAGACTTAAAGGTGGGAAGACAATGTAATAGAGCAGCACGAAATGCCAGCAGAATGCTTGGATGTATAGGGAGAGGTATAAGCAGTAGAAAGAGTGAAGTGCTTATGCCGCTGTACAGAACACTGGTGAGACCTCACTTGGAGTATTGTGCGCAGTACTGGAGGCCATATCTCCAGAAGGATATAGATACTCTAGAGAGAGTTCAGAGAAGAGCTACTAAACTAGTACATGGATTGCAGGATAAAACTTACCAGGAAAGGTTAAAGGACCTTAATATGTATAGCTTGGAAGAAAGAAGAGACAGAGGGGATATGATAGAAACTTTTAAATACATAAAGGGAATCAACTCGGTAAAGGAAGAGAGCATATTTAAAAGAAGAAAAACTACCACAAGAGGACACCGTTTTAAATTAGAGGGGCAAAGGTTTAAAAGTAATATAAGGAAGTATTACTTTACTGAGAGAGTAGTGGATGCATGGAATAGCCTTCCTGCAGAAGTGGTAGCTGCAAATACAGTGAAGGGGTTTAAGCATGCATGGGATAGGCATAAGGCCATCCTTCATATAAGATAGGGCCGGGGGCTATCCATAGTATTCAGTATATTGGGCAGACTAGATGGGCCAAATGGTTCTTATCTGCCGACACATTCTATGTTTCTATGTTTCTATGTACCAGAAGTACAGACATTGTCAGCAGGCTGAGTCGTTACCAGGAGTAACAGTGTAGGACCGAAGGATGAGGCAGAGGCGAAGTCAGACAGGCAAAAGCTCAGGGCAGGCGACACAGGTACAGGTCAGGCAATCCGGATCTGCAACAGGAGAGTCAAGGCAAGCAGGCAGGGATCAAACAGGTAGCAGGAAGTAAGGAACACAAGCAGATATCAGGAATCTTAGCAGGACACCTTGACACTGAGGCATCTGGGAAGGGGGCTGAGCCACTTATATATGTGCAGGAGGGCTAGGATTGGTCAGCGAGGTCAAATGACCTAACCCATAAAGCACAGGGAGTGACGCACGCCGGCCCTTAAGGAAGTGCTGCAGGAAACAAGCAGCAAGCATGCTGTGGCCAGGGCTGAGAGGAAACTGTGGAGCGGATCCCAGAACAACAGCACCTACACAGACAGAGCCCAGGACTGCAGCGGTAAATGGGAAGCACTGGCAGCAGATCCCCCATGAACACTGCGCCCGGGACCGCGGTGGTAAGCAGGGGAGCAGTGGCGCACAGCAGCTGCTGTTACACTAATGCACACCACAGCAGCTGTAAACCTCATATTGAAGCAAGCGCAGGGGTGCACCTATCCTTTCTGCTGCCTGAGGTGTAAATTGAAACAGCTCCCCAACCTCCCAATGCCAATTTCCTAACCTAACCCTTTCCCTCCAGCCCTACTGTGAAAGATATACTTGGAAAACATTACATACAGGTCTACAAAACACACAGGGTAATGCAGTGCCATATAGTGTGCCCACTGTGCTTCCCAATACTATACTGCAGAAGCAGATAATCCCCCTTCTGCTGCCCCCCTCTTGCCCCTACCTGGTGCTGCCTGAGGCAATCGCCTCACTGGTGATGCACCCCTGAGCAAGCGATACAGTGTTTGACATGACGCTCCCTCCAAACTTTACTAGCAAGAGCAGAGGCGTGCAGCATACAATTCAGGCCAGCAGATGGCAGCAACAGAACAGAATTAATAAGGCCGGATGTGTCCATGGATTCTATCACCTCTATGTGAACGGCTAGCACACTCATGCAAGTAAATAGTACAGCCCAACGCTTATTATTTGCGTGACCGCCGCGGGTCCTGCGTGCGGACACCACAAAGACGTTTAGGCCAATGTAGGTGAAAGGGGGCTCTGTGCATAGTCTATTTGCAGGCAAGTTAGCCATTTGTTGGTGTAGTTGTTTTCCTCTCGCTTTGCGACAGTGCACATAGTCATGCAGTACTTGGCCCACATGTTTTTTCATCTATAATCCAAAGGCCTGCAGACCAAAACTTGCCCTCAGTGATTTGCCTGCCCTGGTGTTCAGCCTTTTTGTGGTAGTGTTGGATCAGCAACCGGTGATAAGATGTTTGAAGGGAATGACAGGATGATTTTGTTCTGCAACTCCTAGGTGGGCTTGATTCAAACGACCACCAATTCTGAGCAAGCCAAAACTGTCAATAACTGGATTTAAGTTGGCAAGAGGGCTTTTTATTGGGATCTGCTGTTTGTTGTACAAGCACTTTCATTCTACGTTGAATTCTCCCTGCTGGACGTGACGTATTATGAGGGACTCACTATGAGAGATGTCCTCAGCAGAGAAGGGTTTATGGCAGACATGCCAACCATGACAATCTTTATCTTCGTGAGTATTGTGATAACATCTCGCAATGTGCACTAAATGTGCGATAGTTCTGACGAGTCTCATCCAACTGGAGAAATGTTCAAAGTGCTGACAACCGAGGCTGAAGGTATGCTTTGTTCCAGTGACTAATGCACTAACTTCAGCGCAGATTTCTGGATCATAATCCGGATCCTGGATGCTGAAAACCTCCTGTACACGTTCGTCCGCCTGTCCTAGCAGAAACTCCGGATCTGTAAGCCAAGTAGAGTTAGTAAAGGAACCTATAGACATAGGCCTAGTGACGTGATCTGCTGGAATAAGTTCGGATGGTACATAGTGCCATTGTTCAGGTTTGAAGGACCTCCTGATTCTCTCTATGCGGTTACAGATGTACACATAAAATCGTTTTGTCTGATTGTGGATGTAACCTAAAACGACCTTACTGTCCATGTAATACTGAACTTCATCATGTGGACACCCAGTTCTTGTTGTATGAAGTCCGCAATCTCCACTGCCAACACAGTCCCACAGAGTTCAAGTCTGGTAATTGTATGATCGGGCTTGGAGGCTATCTTAGCCTTACCAAAGATGAATCCAACATGATTTTGATTGTTGGGTTCTGTGACCTTCAGATAGGCAACCGCTGCTATGGCCTCTGTGGAGGCGTCCGAGAACACGTGGAGTTCCTTCTTTACGCTAGAGGTAAGTGAGGTTTTAATATGGCATCTCGGGATGTGGAACCCATCCAAGGCACACAAAGATTGCTACCAGGCTTCTCATTTTTGCTCTTTATCGGACGGAAGTGGGGTATCCCAATCCTTGATGTTTTCAGAAAGATGTCTCAGTAGATTTACCTTGTATGGTGATGGGCGCTACAAATCCCAGCGGATCAAATAGGCTGTTCACCACTGATAGGACACCACGTTTTGTGAATGGCTTGTCTACACAACTTATTTGAAAACCGAAGGAGTCAGCCGAGAGATCCCATCTGAGGCCCAAGCTCCTCTGCACAGGTGGACTGTCCATTATCTTGACAAATTCTCTGTCCTTTACTGACAAGGCTACTTTATCGTAGTCCTTGGTTGTGTGAAAGACTGATCTCCCCAAGTTGTCAGCAAAGAGGGGAGAAATGACGTCAGGTGGTTGTATGAGGTCTGGAGACTTCTCTTTCACCTCATAGTGATGAGGACATCTCCCTGCACATATGATTTGAAAGAGCCGATTCTTGATTGATCCAAGCTTACATTTCCTATGACTACCCATCCCAAATCCAGTCTCTGGGCGTATGGAGCATAGTTGGGACCATTACACTGTTGACACACCTTGTGTACCCTTAGATTGTCTCTGCCGAGCAGGAGTAGAATCTCGGCGTTGATGTCCATAGGTGGGATAACGTTGGCTAGGTGCCTTAGGTGCGGATGGTGAAATGCAGCTTCCAGGGTAGGAATCTCAATCCCTATGGTTGGGTATTTTATCGCATTCGATCAGCGTCGGTAGGGGTATTTCCGTATCCCCACTCACGGGAGAAGCGATTCATTCTTGTGCCCTCCTGCCGCTAGTCTCTATGCGGCCCGAGCAGGTGTTTAAGATGTAGGGTTCTGATGGTCCCTTTATTCAGAAGGCTTCAAAGAATTTAGGTTCTGCTAGGGACCGGTTGCTTTGGTCGTCGATGATAGTATACATTTTTATTGCCTTTTCTGGTAGTCCCTCTGGGTAAACCTTAATTAGGCATATTCGGGCACAACATTTCTCACTCTTGCCCTCCCCACATACGTCCAAGCATGAGCAGGAAATAGCAGTGGCTGTGTTAGCGTGATCCTGGGGCTCCCCGCCATGACTTGGAGCAGGATTGGTGGCGACGGCAGTCGGTGAATCTCTGGCGAGTGGGATTGGGTGCATAGCTGAGGCATGTCTTTCACTATGACACTCCTCACACTTGATGACAGATTTACAGTCCTTAGCCATGTGCTCCAATGAAGCGCAACATCTGAAACATACCCTAAGCTCGGTGAGGACTTTCTTGTGCTCCTGTATGGTTTTGGATCTAAACCCTCTGCATTTGGTCAGTGAGTGTGTTTTTTTATGAATGGGACATTCACGATTGAAGGACTTATCTACTGATGAGGTTGTGTACTGTTTACCCGTGCTGTTCTTAAAGTCTCTGTGTTTATGCATGACGCTTTCATACCTTGATGATGATGTCGCTGAAGCTGTAGTGTTGAACTCCAGGAAGTCAAGGCTGGGGTCATTATGCATCTGGGTGAACCTACCGATATGAATAAATGGGGGAAAGGTGACATCATGCGTTCTTTTCTACCTTGAGACTGATGCCGCCCACTTTTCTTACAGACTGTATGGTAGCTTCACAACGATTGGGTTCACTCCATGGGCTGTATCCAGGTAGTACAGCCCGGACAGACGAGGGTCTCTTTTCGCAAGCTCCAGTTCCATGAGCAGATCACTTAAATCCTGAAACTTATGGACATCCTTGAGATTGATCTTTGGGACGTTCTGCAGTCTCTTGAATAGGGCCTTCTCTATTGCTTCTGCGCTGCCGAAGGTACGTTCGAGTCTCTTCCCACGTAGACAGTTCTGAGGCTCTTGATACGATTTGTGGAGCCTGGGCCCAGCCATTTGTTTAAGAGGTCAAGCTCCTGCTCTGCGGTTAGGTTGAGGTTGGCAATGGCTGCTTTGAAGATTGCCTTCCAAGCTCTGTAGCTTGTGACGGACCATGTGATGAGCGCAGTGACGTCACCACAGGTCCTCTTCCTCAAAGAAGAAGAGAGAAGAGATGCCGGCTGCGCGAACAAGTGGATTAAGGTGAGTTAAATTATTATTATTATTTTTTTAACCCCTCCATCACTATTTTACTACGCATTCTGTATTAAGAATGCTATTATGATCGGGTCCCCATCCCGATCGTCTCCTAGCAACAATGCGTGAAAATCGCACCGCATCCGCACTTGGTTGCGAATGCTTGCGATTTTCTCGCAACCCCATTCACTTCTATGGGGCCTGCATTGCGTGAAAAACGAACAAAATAGAGCATGCTACGATTTTCACGCAACGCATAAGTGATGCGTGAAAATCACTGCTCATGTGCACAGCCCCATAGAAATGAATGGGTCCGGATTCAGTGCGGGTGCAATGCAGTCACCTCACGCATTGCACCCGCGCGGAAATCTCGCCCGTGTGAAAGAAGCCTTAGGTTTGTCAGACATGCACTGTAGCCGGGCAGATTTGTTGCAAGTGGGCCAGTTGCAAGGGAGATTCCTGAATGTGGTACTCGACTGAGGGAATCTGTAGCCGGGGTATGGACTTTAAAGGGCTTCTGTCACCCTACTAAACTCATATTTTTTTTTTTGTGTACTTATAATCCCTATCCTGCCATACATTATGTTATTAATAGTTTTCGTTCAGTAGATTTAGCAAAAAACTTACTTTTATGATATGCTAATATGCTGGTAGCAGCCGCAGAAAACCGCCCCCTCCTTCTGTTGATTGACAGGGCCAGCCGATGATGTCACCGAAAGAGAAGACGTCATCGGCGCAGGCGCACTGAGGGAGTGCTGAGGAGGCGAGCCTCCTTATCTCAGAGCGCCTGCGCCGAATCAACACAGGCGCGCAATTTTTGAAATGCTGACAGGGCTGGCCGGAGGAGGAGATCACGGCTGGTCCTGTCAATCAACAGAAGGAGGGGGCGATTTTCTGCGGCTGCTACCAGCAAGTAGACGCCCTACTTGCTGGTAGAAAGGTAATTAGCATATTATAAAAGTACGTTTTTTGCTAAATCTACTGAACGAAAATGATTAATAACATAATGTATGGCAATATGGCAGGATAGGGATTATAAGTACACAAAAAAAATAATGAGTTTAGTGGGGTGACAGAAGCCCTTTAAGGCAGTTTTTGACGAATGAAGATATAACTGATAATGGCTGCGTGACTTTCTACCTTCGTATCCAAGCAGTGGAGCAGACCACCCCGGCAGATGCTCAGGTTAGATGGATCCAAAACGTAGACACGGGAATAAAATCAACGTGGGTTTATTTGATCCAAATACAGCGACAACGATGATGCAATACTGTAATGTAGTAGTGGTATTGATGCTGTCCTGTAGATGTCTTTCCTGAGGCTAAATGCTGGTCAAAAACTGATGCCTTCACTAGCCCAAAAATGTTAGAATATCCAGTAACACAGCTATGCAGCACTGAAAATGATTGCAGGCAGTGACATGGACTGAGGCAGCTAAAACCACGCCCAGCAGAGAAAAAGCTTTACTAGTAAGAGCAGAGGTGTGCAGTATACAATTCTGGCCAGCAGATGGCGGCAACAGAACAATACATAGAAACAACATGGTGAAAGAAGAATTAATAATACAGTGTACGATTAAATATAAGGAGAACAGCACAACATTACCATTTGAGATGAGCAACGTTTTCAAAAATTTGATTCGGCTGCTTCACCAAATTTCGTCAAGAAATTCGATTTGTTACGAATTACTTAGTAATGCATCACATTCCATTGTATGCAGCTGGCGCAATGATGGGGAATGGTGATCGCACCGCCCCCTGTCATTTAACCCCTCAGATGCCGTGTACAACGATGATCGTTGATCTGAGAGTCACATCAGGGGGTTATTCAGGGGTTAAATCAAAATATACACTGCGTGCAGAATTATTAGGCAAATGAGTATTTTGACCACATCATCCTCTTTATGCATGTTGTCTTACGCCAAGCTGTATAGGCTCGAAAGCCTACTACCAATTAAGCATATTAGGTGATGTGCATCTCTGTAATGAGAAGGGGTGTGGTCTAATGACATCAACACCCTATATTAGGTGTGCATAATTATTAGGCAACTTCCTTTCCTTTGGCAAAATGGGTCAAAAGAAGGACTTGACAGGCTCAGAAAAGTCAAAAATAGTGAGATATCTTGCAGAGGGATGCAGCACTCTTAAAATTGCAAAGCTTCTGAAGCGTGATCATCGAACAATCAAGCGTTTCATTCAAAATAGTCAACAGGGTCGCAAGAAGCGTGTGGAAAAACCAAGGCGCAAAATAACTGCCCATGAACTGAGAAAAGTCAAGCGTGCAGCTGCCAAGATGCCACTTGCCACCAGTTTGGCCATATTTCAGAGCTGCAACATCACTGGAGTGCCCAAAAGCACAAGGTGTGCAATACTCAGAGACATGGCCAAGGTAAGAAAGGCTGAAAGACGACCACCACTGAACAAGACACACAAGCTGAAACGTCAAGACTGGGCCAAGAAATATCTCAAGATTGATTTTTCTAAGGTTTTATGGACTGATGAAATGAGAGTGAGTCTTGATGGGCCAGATGGATGGGCCCGTGGCTGGATTGGTAAAGGGCAGAGAGCTCCAGTCCGACTCAGACGCCAGCAAGGTGGAGGTGGAGTACTGGTTTGGGCTGGTATCATCAAAGATGAGCTTGTGGGGCCTTTTCGGGTTGAGGATGGAGTCAAGCTCAACTCCCAGTCCTACTGCCAGTTTCTGGAAGACACCTTCTTCAAGCAGTGGTACAGGAAGAAGTCTGCATCCTTCAAGAAAAACATGATTTTCATGCAGGACAATGCTCCATCACACGCGTCCAAGTACTCCACAGCGTGGCTGGCAAGAAAGGGTATAAAAGAAGAAAATCTAATGACATGGCCTCCTTGTTCACCTGATCTGAACCCCATTGAGAACCTGTGGTCCATCATCAAATGTGAGATTTACAAGGAGGGAAAACAGTACACCTCTCTGAACAGTGTCTGGGAGGCTGTGGTTGCTGCTGCACGCAATGTTGATGGTGAACAGATCAAAACACTGACAGAATCCATGGATGGCAGGCTTTTGAGTGTCCTTGCAAAGAAAGGTGGCTATATTGGTCACTGATTTGTTTTTGTTTTGTTTTTGAATGTCAGAAATGTATATTTGTGAATGTTGAGATGTTATATTGGTTTCACTGGTAAAAATAAATAATGGGTATATATTTGTTTTTTGTTAAGTTGCCTAATAATTATGCACAGTAATAGTCACCTGCACACACAGATATCCCCCTAAAATAGCTAAAACTAAAAACAAACTAAAAACTACTTCCAAAAATATTCAGCTTTGATATTAATGAGTTTTTTGGGTTCATTGAGAACATGGTTGTTGTTCAATAATAAAATTAATCCTCAAAAATACAACTTGCCTAATAATTCTGCACTCCCTGTATATACACTAACCTCATCGATTTGAACGCAGAAAGGATGTTGTGGCCATCTTGATTGAAGAAAATGCATCAATTGGGGCGCACAGTGGCGTGGTGGCGTCAGCGCGTGCCCCAATTGATGCATTTTCTTCAATAAAGATGGCCGCAATGGCCTCTTAGCGCTCAAATGAATGAGGTGAGTGTGTTTTTTTTTTTTTTACTGCCATTTCAGGAAAAATTGAAAGCGCCAGGAAATTAAAATTAATGGTGGATCACATTTTCCCTGAAATTCGGATCGAATTCCACTTTGTTGACTTCGATTAGCTCAACACAAATTATCATCAGTTGGGGACTATGTCCCCTATTCCCCACCAATAGCAAAAACAAAGGAAATTGTAAATGAGCTGGTCTTTTTTTGGGCCTCCATAATGTCTTCCTCAGCCATAGTATTCCCTGTTACAACTGCAGAGCTAGTTGCATTTCTCTCACAAGCAGAGGGTGTCTCCCTTTTGTGGAATCTGCCAATACTGTATGCAGCAACCTCACTTACCACTATGTTTTCTTCTAGGGAGCTCAGAAAGCTAATAAGAAGGGAGACATCACACAGACGCTTCTCTGCTCTTCAGAAGCAGTGTAGAGGCAGTGCTTGTATCAGGCTAAGGAGCTCAGCTCGCTCTGACACGCCCCCACTTCTTGTGAACCATCTTCTCTGTTAGTAGGGATGAATCTTGCCTAACAACAGGCAGTGGACTGCAAGTTAGGTGGTAGTGAGACCCCTAGTGGCCATGACAAATTTTGTTTTTTCAGGTGGATGCAGGCAAATTTTTTACCGTAAATGACATGATTTGCTATTTACATCATTCTCTATTAAATTAAATTGTGTGAAAGTACAGTGACTCTTTAAATGGGTTCTCCACGCATACTCTTCTGCCCACTGTGACACTGGACATGGAGAGATGCAACTGCACACTGGATGATCAGGTTTCTGAGGCATCTCTCCGAAGTCCAGCAAGCATCATGCATGGGTCCCATTAATTAGAATGACAGCAACCTTAGCTGACTGCCCAGGGTGCAGTTGCATCCCTCCATGCTTGATCAGGCGAGAGTGTGTGTCTGAAGAACCCCATTAACCATTCTGAGGCTTGGTGGGGGTCCAAACAGTACCTCGTATAGTAGAAAAACCTGTGTGGCAAAGGCCTCACACTCAGGTTTTTCACATGCAGTTTTGGAAGCCATAATCAGGAGTGGATCATAAAAGGAGAGAAAGTATAGCGGGCAGATACGACGACTCCTATTTTTAAAATTCAGTCCTGGTTTTGGCTTCAAAAACTACATCAGGAAACCTGACAGTGTGGCCGTGCCGTTACGGTGAAATGCTTTCCATAGTTTTAAAAACCTATGCTTCTATTGCAGCGTATCTGAGGAGCACTTACAGGCAATTCATCAGTACCTGTGTCTTCACATCACCAGCGATTATGAGATGGTGCGCAATGGATGTCAGAACCTTCCTCAGTTCAAAAAGCTTCTGATGACTCTCTGCACAGGGCTGTACAGGTAACAGAGATGGTAGTCATACTAAACATCCACGTATGGGCCTTGTCATTTCCACTGCAAATCCATGTTCTATAATTGTTTCTAAAAAATATCGAACATTTAATAAGTAATCTTTATTTATATAGCACCAACATATTCCAGAGCTGTTCACAATTCAGAGGACCATGTACAATCAAAATCAGACATTACAGAGTAATTGCTTAAAGGGTTTCTATCACTTCGTATGACATAATTAGCTATCAGACACTAGCGATCCGCTAGTGTCTGCTCTGGCCAACCATCCTAATATAACAGCTTTTGGGGCAGCCGTTTTGCTAAAAAAAGAACTTTTATAAATATGCTAATGAGCCTCTAGGTGCTATGTGGGCGTCATTAGCACCTAGAGGCTCCGTCTACCTTCATAAATAGCCACCGCCCAGCGCGTCCCTCCAGCCCGCCCATCTCCTGCTGAATGCGATCCTTCGTGTGACGCAGCGGACGGATTTTCGCGCATGCGCCGTGCACGGCTGTATTCGGCACATGCGCAGTGAATGTCTGACCGCTTCCCTGCTCAGACATCTCCACTGCGCCTGTTCCTTGGAGCACTATGACGTCATCGGCGCAGGCGCAGTGGAGATGTCTGAGCAGGGAAGCGGTCAGTCATTCACTGCGCATGCGCCGAATACAGCCGCGCACGGCGCATGCGCGAGAATTCGTCCGCTGCGTCACACGGAGGATCGCATTCAGCAGGAGATGGGCGGGCTGGAGGGACGCGCAGGGCGGTGGCTGTGTATGAAGGTAGACGGAGCCTCTAGGTGCTAATGACTCCCACATAGCACCTAGAGGCTCATTAGCATATTTATAAAAGTTCTTTTTTTAGCAAAACGGCTGCCCCAAAAGCTGTTATATTAGGATGGTTGGCCAGAGCAGACACTAGCGGATCGCTAGTGTCTGACAGCTAATTATGTCATACGAAGTGATAGAAACCCTTTAAAGGCTATGGACACCTTCAGGCGCATTTTTTTTTATGATGGCATTTGGGGCTAAAATCATGTTTTCAGTTGGTCTTTACTAAAATGTTCAGCCTTTTCTATGTAATAGGGGTTAAAAATTAGTCTTTTTACAAGCTGTCAGTTTCTGTTTTCTTCGAATCCCGTCATCTGATGGCTCATGTGTAGCTCTTATCTTTGATCCTCTGACCTCATAAACACTCATTTCAGCCATATTCTTATTAGTTTGGTAAGAACTGAGCTATAATGAGTGTTTATAGGGTCAGGAGATTAGAGATAAGAGCTACATATGAGCCATCAGATAATGGGATTCAAAGAAAACACACTGTGGCAGATTGCAAATACACTTATTTTTAATCCTTGTAGCTCAGAAATGGCTTAACATTTTTAATAATGACCAAATGAAAAATATATATTTTAGCCTTAAATGAATAAAATGCAATCATAAAAAATTACCTGAAAGTGTTCATAGCCTTCAAAATGTGCTCCTTCAAATTAAAGGGGTTGTCTCATGAAGATCACCCTTGTTCATATGCCTTGCTAGGGCACTGAATCTCAAAGGAAGGGAAGGAGTCTCCCACTCAGGATCAGTCTTCTAAGGGCTCATGCATATGTGGCCGTATCGCGGCCCGCATACGGCGGTTCCGCAATACATGGGGCACCGGCCGCGTGTACCCCTCATCACGGATGCGGACTCATTCAACTTGAATGGGTCTGTGATCCGTCCCCGCCACAAAAAAATAGAACATATTAAAAAAAATTGTGGTGCAGAAGCACAGGATTACGACCCGTGCTTCCGTTCCGCACCGCAAAAAAAATAGAACATGTTCTATTTTTTTGCGGCGCGGACGGATCACGGACCCATTCAAGTATTGAATCAAGCAAATTGCGGTCCCCAATGCACGGAACGGCAGCACAACGGCCCTAATAGTCAGTATTAGTGTTGGGCGTGAATATTCGAATTGCGAATTTTAATCGCGAATATCACCACTTCGAGAATTCGCGAAGATTTTGAATATAGTGCTATATATTCGTATTCGCGAATATTCCCCCAAAAATTTTCATCTCAACCCATGATCCTTCCCTGCTTCTTGCTTGTGGGCCAATGAGAAGGCTGCGATGTCTTTGTCTGACCTTAGCAACATCCCTAGCAACCAATAGGAAAGTTGCCTACCCCTTACTATATAAGAACCTCCCCAGCAGCCATTGTCTGCAGTTGTTTGCAGTTCTGAGAGAAAGAGCAGTGCCATTGCTGTGTCATTACATTAGATAGTTAGTTAGTTTAGTTAGTTAGTTAGCTCATATATGTAATACAGATAGTTAGTGGGAGATAGTAAGTGTAGGTTAGGCTACTTTCACACCTGCGTTAGGTGCGGATCCGTCTGGTATCTGTACAGACGGATCCGCACCTATAATGCAAACGCTTGTATCCGTTCAGAACGGATCAGTTTGCATTATTCTTTAAAAAAAAGTCTAAGTCAAAACGGATCCGTCCTGACTTACATTGAAAGTCAATGGGGGACGGATCCGTTTTCTATTGCACCATATTGTGTCAGGGAAAACGGATTTGTCCCCATTGACTTACATTGTAAGTCAGGACGGATCCATTTGGCTCCACATCCAGAGCGGAATGGAGGCGGAACGGAGCCAAACTGATGCATTCTGAACGGATCCTTATCCATTCAGAATGCATTGGGGCTGAACTGATCCGTTTTGAACCATTTGTGAGATCCCTGAAACGGATCTCACAAACGGAATTCAAAACGCCAGTGTGAAAGTAGCCTTAGATGGTGGTATAATGTAGCTGTCCATACATACATGCTACAGACATAGTGCTGTGATGTCACAAGTTCACAACAATACTTAGTGCACCAATCAGTAATATGTAGTCAGACCTGCTAAAATGTGAAGTTGCACGTATTGCGCCAAAATATGTGCATCATTAATTGCCGATTTGCGCACTCGTGAATATAATGGAGCACTCTATCTGCATATAAAGCTATTGTAATGTTCTGCTGTGCCAACCATTTTCTCCAGTCTCAGGAAACTTGTAGCAGCTTGAAAAATGTAGCAAAAGTGACCCACGCCTGTATTGCGCGCGCAATACGTGCATATTACATTACCGATTTTCGCAGTCAAGAAAATAATGGCTAAGTGACAAATTTATGACGAATATTCATCCAAATATTTGCGAAATATTGCAAATTCAAATATTGCCCCTGCCGCTCTCACTAGTCAGTATATCAAACCCGCTACGAATGATAGCGTCCAGTTCTGGCGGAGTTGTCCTTATATTACATGGACAGACACAATGGTTTCTGCAGGGTAAATGCCTAGGTGACTCTGGATTCCTCCAGCAAAGTTACCTGTTTGTCGGGGTGGGGGGTATTGGGGGGCTGAATGGTAGACCTAGGGGAATGTCTCTGGGGAGACATCTTCTTTAACAGAAAATCATCATACATGCCGATTAGTTAGGCTACCTTCACAACACCCGGCTGCCGGATGTGAACGGAATGTCCAACGGCTCCATTAAGTATAATGGGGTCTGGTGGAGATCCGCATGCTGTTCCAGCAGACAAGTGGAGAGTCGGCATGGCACAAACCGCTGCATGCTGACGATTCTCCGTTTGTCTGCCGAAATGAAGCTAGCCTTAGTTGTGGAGTTTCTTCCAGGGTTTTTACATTGATGGGCTATCCTTAAGATTCCTGTGGGCCCCACCCCAGGACCTCTACCATTCAGCAGAACAAAGGAACAGCCGCCTGCCTGACTCGGTGACATTGATATGTGTGGCTGTGTCTGGTACTGCAACTTAACATATTCAAGTTAAGTGACTAGGACGGCCCTTCCTGTTTATTGTGGCATCAGGATGTACTGTAAGTGAGTTAGTGTTGGGAGACAGCTATTGAAGGTATATAGCGACCTTTAGAAGAAATCAGATTTTATATTTTCCTATCTACACAGCACGTTCAACCAGCTCAGTGAGATGGACAAAAAAATAAGGAAAAGAACAAACAGCGGGTGGCGCACTACCGATACATTTTATTGAATAACTCATTTGCTATACTAAATTTTTAATTACATGCAATTACAAAAATATTTAGACCCAGCACTAGTTTGAAAAATGTAGAATATGCTTCATGACACAACCCCTTTAAGAAATAGCAGTATTTGTACTTCACTGGCCCCGGCTGGATTTATATTTCTTATTCATTTATATTTCATATTTTTATATTACTTCCAGTTTGCTTCTCCTATGTTCTACATTTAATGTTGAGTAACTTAGCAAATGCTTTGGTCTGTGTATCTAGCACCGATCTTGATTTACGTCATGCCTATTTTTATATGGAGCTGCATTTAGAATTCTGTAACCTTCTTCTCAACTCTGAGTTTACATCAGCCACCGCCCCCTGCTGGTGAAGTGAATTGAATTAGCAGTTGTGTGCAGCTTTTGATGTAGTTTAGGGTCCATTCACACATCCGCAATTCCATTCCGCATTTTGCGGAACGGAATTGCGGACCCATACATTTCTATGGGGCCGCACGACGTGCGGCCCTGATCGGAATTGCGGACCCGCACTTCCGGGTCCGCAATTCCGATCCTGAAAAAAAATAGAACATGTCCTATTCTTGTCCGCAATAGCCGGCAATGTGCGGTCCGCAAAATGCGGAACGCACATTGCCGCTGTCCGTGTTTTGCGGATCCACGGATCCGTGGATCCGCAAAACACACACGGATGTGTGAATGAACCCTTAGCAGCAGTAACAGAACTATTTTCATTCACATTCCAATAATTTCTGAAGGATCCTACTGATTAGGGGGTCATGCACACGACCGTATGTATTTTGCGGTCCGCAAAAAATACAGATGACGTCCATGTGCATTCCGTATTTTGCGGACAGCTGGCCCTTCATAGAACTGTACTATCCTTGTCCGTAATGCGGACAATAATAGGATTTGCTCCATTTTTTTGCGGAACGGAAATACGGACATACGGAAACGGAATGCACACGGAGTAACTTCCTTATTTTTTGCGGACCCATTGAAGTGAATAGTTCTGCATAATAAAATATGTTAATGTGCATGAGCCCTTATAAAGAGGTCGGCCATATTTCTATGGTGTTTCTGGTGTTTTTGATGGCACAATTGTCACTGTACATTACACTATTCTTTGCCATCATATACACTGGAAACCAGACACCAAACACCAGTCTTAAAGGCTATGTACACCTTTTTTTTATTATTGCATTTTACTAATTTTGGGGCTTAAAATCATTTTTTTTTCAATTGGTCTTTATTAAAAATATTTGGCAGCTTTGTCATTTATTAATTTGGCAGCTGCCTAGCTGTGAGAATTGTACTTTCACTTTCACCTTGTGCCAGTCATCTATTAACCCTTATCTCTAAATTACTAAAAGGTCATAAACACATATTTAAGCCACATTTTTATCAGTAAGTTAAGAACTGAGCTATAATGAGTGTATAGGAGGTCAGAGATCAGATAAAGTAGCCCATCAGCTGAGCTGCATGACAGAACACAGTGAGCACGGGTCTAAAAGAGGGAGCATGGTCGGGGAAGGGGCAGGGCCAGCTGGCACATCTCATTTACATTTTTCTAAGCCTGTTTTGAGCGTAGACAATTATCTAAATCTACAACCATTACTTTGGTTAAAAAAAAAAGCATCAAAATCTAGCCCGATCTCAACCAAGCTTCACTGTGTAGTCGGGTGAGTTACAAAGTAGTAAAAAAAGTAGTAAAATGCAGCTTAAAGGCTATGTACACCTCACCGCAATTTTTTTTAATTATTATTGCATTTTACTCATTTTTGGCTGTTCTGTCACAAAGGGTTAACTGTTTTTCCAGCTGTGTGACTAGTACTTTCACTTCTAATAACCCTTATCTGTAAACTATTGAGAGGACTTAAACACTTATTTAATCCAAATTCTTATCATTTATAAGGTCAGAGAGCAGAGATAAGAAGCCCGTCAGCTCCGGGTTTGATGGAAACAGAAAATCCAAAAGGTGCCATCACTCCATTGCACAGGGGATCATTCCTGGCATAGGAAATGCCCATATTGATAAATCTCCCTCATTATTCTAGCTTTGCAATGTTAATCACACATATCGAAATATATAACGCTAGTCATATGGTGGGAAAGGCCAGGTTGGGCCATTTGCTTCTGACTGCTGGCGCCTTCCTATGAGAGTGAAAGGTGCCAAACACATACCTGTAGAAAAGATGATCTGACGTGTTAGACTTTTCCAGTCATTATAACTAGAGATGAGCTAATTGAAGTTGACAAAGTGGAATTCGATCTCAATTTCATGAAAAATTAGATTCGCACTAAATCCGAATTTCCTCACGCTTCGTGGTAACGAATCACATTTTTTGCTAAAATGGCTGCTGCATGTGTTAGGACATGGAGCAAAGAACTCTGGGAACAAAGTATCACCCACAATGCCATGTAGGCAGCCAATCAGCAGCCATCCAGCTCCTGTGATGTCACAGCCCTATAAATAGCCTCAGCCATTTTGAATTCTGCCATTTTCCAGTGTGCTTAGTGCAGGGAGAGACGTCAGCAGGCGCTAGGGACAGTGCTAGGAAAGACATTGTGCTGAAAAATCAATTTACTAGTTCAGGGAAAGATAATTTTTGGTGTAGGGAAAGGATAGGAAGGCATCATCTATTCTACACTATAAAAGGAGAACCGGGTCCAATAGGAGAGTGTACACAGGGCCGGTACAAGGCAGGGGCCGAAGGAGCGGGTGCCCTGGGCGCTACCATTTGCGGACAGGAGGGGGGCGCAGGTGAAGTGCCAGCAGCAGTGGCGTCGCCAGGGGGGGGCCAGAGGGGGCCACGGCCCCCCCTACATCATGCTGTGCCCCCCCATGTGCCCCCCCAACTAAAATGACCCCCCCCCCCCCCAAGTGAGCAGCCGCCGCCGGGCACAGGGAGATGAGCGCTTCCATTGCGCTCATCTCCATTGTAAACTGTCTGTGCCAGCGGAGGTGCAGGGGAGGGAGAGGCGTGTCCCTTCCCTTTCCTCTGATAGGCTGCAGGCAGGCACCGAAGTGGAGGAGAGGCCCCGCCCCCTAATTACTCCTGTTTACCTTTCTAAAGCTAAAGGACCTTTGATGATGTCATCACAGGTCCTGTAAGGGAACTGCACAGTGTAAAGTGTAGTTCCCAGGTTAGAACAGTGCATCTGCCAGGACCTGTGATGACATCATCTTCAACATCACAGGTCCTGCAGAATCTAGCAAAGGAACTGCACCAAAAATGGTGTAGTTCCTAGGTTTCAAAGGTACATCTGCCAGGACCTGTGATGACATCATCACAGGTCCTTCAACCCCTAACAGCAAGTATTAAAAGTTCACAAGCAGCTCTGTATTGATCCATACAGACTGGAATGGAGAGGTAAGAGGAGGTCCTCCACTTTTCATCATTTACCCCCCCCCCCCTCCATGCCCTGTTTTTACTCATTGCTCACTCATGTATACTACTTCAGACAGTTACCACTACCTCATGTACCTCACAGTGACTATAATGCATAACTGACCACATATTTCTATAAACACTGCATCTACAGTATTATACCTTCTATGTGTCACATCAATACACTGCTCTGTATATATATATATATATATATATATATATATACACACACATACATGCACACACACTGCATATATTACACAGTATTATACATGCAATATGTACAGATATATAGTATATACCGCAGTGCACTGATATGTGAGGTATGAGGTATAATAGATGCTGTGTGTACAGATATCAGTACACTTCTGTATATACTATATATGTGAGGTACGAGGTATAATAGATGCAGTGTGTACAGATATATAGTATATACAGCAGTGTACTGATATGTGAGGTACGAGGTGTCAATACACTGCTGTATTTACTATATACCTGTACACACTGCATCTATTATACCTCGTACCTCACATATTACACTACTGTATATACTGTATACACTGCATATATTATACCCCGTACCTCACATATCAGTACACTGCTGTATATACTATATACCTGTACACACTGCATCTATTATACCCTGTACCTCACATATCAGAACACTAGGGAATATACTATATACCTGTACACACTGCATCTATTATACCGCGTACCTCACATAACTGTACACTGCTGTATATAATATACATCTGCATCTATTATACCTCTTTTGTGTGCCAGGGCTGTTTTGTAATCCCATTCCGGCCCTGATGGCATAAATTATAAAACGCAGCAGCAAGAATAGTTCATGGAACAAAGGGAGGGGCTATAAAAGGGGAATGGGGGCCCAATTTAGATTCCTGCTATGGGGCCCAGTGATTTTTATGTACGCCCCTGGCTGCAGGCACTAGGCCGGCAGCCTATCAGAGGCCGGCGCAATGACGTCATCGTGCCGCCTGAGCCTTACATTACAGCGTGGGACACAGGAAGAGGCTGCATCGCATCGCTGACACTTAGGTAAGTATAAGTGTTTTTTTTTTGTTTTTTTTTACAATAGTGTTACTGGCACATTGGGGGGGCTTATTACAAAACTGGCACATGATGATGGGGGGGACTTTATACTGGCACATGATGATGGGGGGGAACTTTATAGTGTCTGTGACTTTCAAAGTCCCACAGTCCTTTGTTCTATTGCTTTAAGTATATTCTTGTTTTGAAACAACATTGATTCTTTCTTAAAAACGGGGGGGGGGGGGCGCAGTTTGCCATCTTCGCCCTGGGCACCAAATGGCCTTGTCCCAGCCCTGAGTGTACAGCCTGGGTAATAGGAGCGATTCTATTACACCTTGCTGCACTAATTGGGGATCCAAATTCCTATTATACTGCCGCTTTTAGGTTTGCACTAGATGATACCTCTGTAATTCCAGCATACCTTGTTTGCTATTGGGGTGCAAGTGCTGTGTTGCAGCGTGTATTTATAGGAAATATACGTACATCATATTAACCATTCTGCAGTGCATTTTACTTGTTCAACAGTTTCTTTTGGGGTGTATAACTGTAAAAAAAAAAGTACGTCTTGTTTGCCGTTCTGCGGTGCAGTTACTTTGTACTACAGACATTTTTGGAGTGTATAAGTGTAAAAAGGACATCATATTTGCCGTTCTGCGGTGCAGTTACATTGTTCTACAGCTTTTTTTGGGGTGTATAAGTGTAAAAAAAAGCAGGTCTTATTTGCCATTCTGCGGTGCCGTTACTTTGTACTACAGCCTTTTTTAGGGTGTAAAAGTGTAAAAAATACTAGGTCTTATTTGCCGTTCTGCAGTGCAGTTACATTGTACTACACACTTTTTTTGGGGTGTTGTAATAGTATAAAAAGTACGTCTTATTTGCCGTTCTATGGTACAGTTACTTTGTACTACAGCCTTTTTTGGGGTGTAAAAGTGTAAAAAAAAAGTACATCTTATTTGCCGTTCTGCAGTGCAGTTACATTGTACTACACACTTTTTTGGGGGTGTTGTAATAGTATAAAAAGTACGTCTTATTTGCCGTTCTATGGTGCAGTTACTTTGTACTACAGCCTTTTTGGGGTGTAAAGGGTAAAAAAAAAGTGACTTATTTGCCATTCTGCGGTGCAGTTACTTTGTACTACAGCCTTTCTGGGGTGTATAAGTGTAAAAAAAAGTACATCTTATTTGCCATCCTGCGGTGTAGTTACATTGTACTACACACTTTTTATGGGGTGTTGTAATAGTATAAAAAGTACGTCTTATTTGCCGTTCTATGGTACAGTTACTTTGTACTACAGCCTTTTTTAAGGGGGGTAAAAGTGTAAAAAAAAATACATTTTATTTGCCGTTCTGCAGTGCAGTTACATTGTACTACACACTTTTTTTGGGGTGTTTTAAAAGTATAAAAATTATGTATTATTTGTCATTCTGCGGTGCAGTTACATTGTTCTACTGCTTTTTTGGGGTGTATTAATTTCCTTTTAATGTAATTATTTTACCTAACAGTATGTCAGACAGACAAGTGACAGGCCCTTCAAAGGGAACAGGCAGTTGCCCAAATGTTTGTGTCACAGGCAGCAGAAGAAGGGGGGGTGGCAGCAGGAGACGCAGCAAGAGGCCTGAGCTCCTGGTGTCATCTAGCCGTCGTGTCTTGACCAGCAACCCAACGGTGCTTGAATGGTTGACTCGGCATTAAACTTCATCGCAAGTGACATCAGACACCCCCAGCCAATAGTCGGTGGGTTGGCAACGCTTAGTTGGCATGGCCCGGGAGCAGGCCCTGTGCCCTCACCTGTCCTCAACCTGTCTTTGTTCTTTTCTATTCCCTCTGCTAGAGAAGTACTATATGCCGTAGGCTTCGCTCCACTGTTCAGCGAAGACAAGCTACTAGAGGACAGTCAGCAGCTACTGCCAGCCAAGATCTGTAGAAGAGATCCACCAATTCTCTGGTAGGCGAGCAAGTAGTGATGATGAGAGTCGCATGGGAGCTGATGTTGCGAGCGGTCAGGCTCCTGGCCCTGAGACCATTGAGGCGGACATCAGTGAATGATAATGAAGCGGTCGCACTTGGGAGCTGGGTGAAGAAGGGGCTTCATCATCATCTGGAGAAGAGAGAGGCAGCGGCTGAGCCAGCAAGGTGGTAGCGTGGCCGGGAGTCAGCAAGGTGGTAGCAGTGGGAGGTCGGGAGCCAAACGTGCCCGGGGTAGACCACCTACTTCGCAGGAGTACTACGTGCCTGGGAAGTAGCAGTGCAGGGGTTCACGGAGGCAGCGGTAGCAGGCAGTCAGTACAGAATGTTGGGGGGAAAATGCCATACCCGGCAGTGAGGCAATTTTTTGTTAGGCCACTGGAGTAGGTGAACATGGCCATTTGCCAAATTTGTGGGCAGAAGGTGAAGCGTGGCCAGGGTGCCAATGTTGGCACCACCGCCCTGCGTCAACCCATGCAGTGTCACCCCAAAGTGGCCTGGGAGAATCAAGGCTCCGATATAGTTGTCCAGCCTGCCGCAGCAACCGCCGCATGACTCAGTGGCACGCACCCAATTTCATGCAGTCAAGGCTCCTCCACCTCAGCCGAAGGAAGCTGTCTGTCCTTCCCATCATCTGCTGGTCCTGATGCTCCTACTCCTTCTCCTTCTCCTCGTCAGTCATTCCGTCAACAATCGATCACTGAAGCGATTGCCAAGAGACAACAGTATGTGTGCACTCATCCAACGGCGCAGAAGCTGAACGTGCTCCTTGTCAAGTTGCTGGTGCTGCAGTCCCTCGCTTTCCAAGTGGTGGACTCTGCACCTTTCAGAGAACTGATGACTTGTGCTGAGCCGAGGTGGAGAGTCCCAAGCCGTCATTTCTTTGCGAAAAAGGCAGTACCAGCCCTGCACACATATGTAAAATAGAAAGTGGGCCTGTCGGTCCTTGAGCCTGTCGGTGTCTGCCAAAGTGCACGGCAGGGCCGATGTGTGGAGCTATAACTACGGTCAAGGACAATATATGTCATATACGGCCCACTGGGTAAATGTGGTTCCTGCCCAGCCACACCAGCAACTTGGCCAGGTGACGCTGCTTCCGCATCCACTTTCTCACGCTGTTGGTCCTGCGTACAATGCCCGCCTCTGCCTCCTCATCCTCCACTGTGTCCTCAGCCTCCATTGCAGGGACAATTCACAGTCCTCCACCAGCATACCACATGTGCAAGGCATGGCAGTGTCACACTGTTCTGCACCTAGTTTGCCTGGGACAATGGAGTCACACAGGGGAGGAACTGCTCTGCATCCTTCATCAAGAAATCGAATCCTGGTTTTCTCCTCGACAACTCAAAATTGAAACCATGGTGACTGACAATGGGAAGAACATGGTGTCAGCGTTGCGTCAAGAAGGGCTGAGCCATGCGCCCTGCATGGCGCACGTGTTCAATCTGGTTGTAAAGCGATTCCTGAAGTCTTCCGCCCATCTGCAAGACATCCTGAAAATGGGCAGGAAACTTTGCATGCACTTCAGCCACTCGTACACTGCAAAGCACACCATCCTTGAGCTGCAGCGGCAGAACGGCATCCCCAACATAGGCTGATATGTGACGTTTCCACCCGTTGGAATTCCACCCTCATATGTTGGATCGATTATATAAACAGAGAGAGGCCATAAACAATTTCTTGATGATACAGGCAGACAGAGGTACTCCCCTGTGTAACTTCGATGTTAGCCAGTGGCAGCTCATGCGTGACACCTGTCATATGCTCGGGCCCTTTGAGGAGGCCACTTTATTTGTCAGTCGCTAGGACTACAGGATGAACAACGTCATTCCACTGATTCATGTCCTGGAACAGATGCTGCTAAATCTGGCTGGCCAGGGGACAGGAGACGTGGCGACTACATCTCTCGGCCGCATGAGCCCTGTTGGAACTAGAGGAGGAGAAGGAGGAGGAGGACATTTGAGCACAAGCACAGGTGACAGGAGAGGAGGAGCAGGAGCAGCGAGAGGAGCTACAGGTCGATGAGGAAGAGGAGGCAGAAGACGCAGACACACCGTGGCAGTATGGGGTGGAGATGGGGGCAGGAAGTCCCTCCAAGTCACTTGTGCAAATGGCCTGATGCATGCTCACTTGCTTGCGTAGTGACAGCCGAATTGTCACCATTCGGCAGAGGGAAGACTACTGGCTCTCCGCCATGTTAAACCCTCGCTACCGGTCCAAAATGAGGGCCTTTTTCACACCCGCTGAGAGGGAAGACCATCTGAACTACTATCGAGACATCCTATGTAGTCAGTTGGCCGCTGCCTATGTACGCCATTGCCCATTCTCACGCAGGTCTGCCCGGGTGGGGCCCTCTGCGCTCATGTTCCACTGCCATGGCTGCTGGGAGGGGGTGCAGGAGCAGTACCAGCTCCATCAGCAGCAAATTAAGTCTAGAGTCGCTGATGAGCAGTTTTCTTCTCATGCTTCTGCCACTTAAACATTCTGTAGTCTCCTTATGCTGCTGCCACATCACTACTCTGTGGTCTCCTCACGTTGCTGCCACCTCAACACTATGTCACTGGGCCACTCTGTGGTCTCCTCATGCTGCTGCTACCTCACCACTATGTCATTGGGCCAGTCTGTGGACTTCTCATGCTGTTCCCACCCTCCCCACTTCATGACTGGGCCACTATTTTTCCTTTTTGGCCTGGTTAAAATCATCATTTATTTCACCTGTCAGAAGGAAGTAAAAATGAGACGCACAACGTATCCTGTCTATGTAGCAGCTGTAAGGCCTGTATGACATGATCCCTATTTTGCATCAGAATTGGCTTATGATTGGGTAGCCAAAAGCAGGAGTGGGTACAAAACACAGAAGACATGCAAATATTCCATTCACGTGTCATCTCTGTTTTGTATCCACTCCTGTTTGTTTTTTGGCTTTAGCAATACTGATGGATTACTGACCAAATGCTGACCGAGTGAAGGCGGATGCTCAACAGACAGGATCCATTTTTTTCATAGTTATTGTTCTGATGGATCAGAGGAAGGGCAAAATAATCAGTGACGTCAAACACAAACTTGCTGCTGACACCCTCTCCACTCTGTCAGGGGGGGGCTATACTTGTATAAGCATTTAATAGAACAGGTTCTGTAGAAATCTATGTGGGATCAGCTGCCGACGGTGTAAAAGGAGTGCGCTTCTTCTTCGCATTAACATCGACCTGTACGGCTGAGTTCACACTTCAGTTAGTTGGTCAGTTTTGGCCCCGTAACTGCCCAAATAAGTGAAGTGTGCAGTGATTCTACAGTGTCATACTGACTCACAGTATTGTTTCACTACCACAGCAGACTCCCTATGCGTGTTACTGCAAGGCACAGTGTTCTATACCACTATACAGGCTCTCTGCAGCCAGGAAATAGCAGTTTTTTACCGCAATTCACCACAAATAAATTCTAATAGAATAGAATCTTTTTGAATAATTCGGCAAACCACCCGAATTGAATTTTTGAGAAATTCGATCATCTCTAATTATAAGGTGCAGTTGTGGTCATAACTGGAGACTCATTTATGAGAAAAGTCGGGCATTTATAAAGCCCTTTATGCCAGTTTTATGATTTCAAAAAGTTACAAATTTTGGTGCACACCGTTTTTCTGCAGAAATGTGAGACTTTCTGTGATCTTTTACACCACACTCAATATTTTTGAAAAGAGGATGAGAAAGCGCGAGCGGTTAGCTAAATGTGTAGATGGACAATAGATCAAATGTGACCTTTTAAAAAGTCACTAAAAAAGGCTCATCTCACTCCAGTAGAAATAACACCTCTATCCCCAGGATAGGTCAACAGTATGTAATTGGTGGGCATCTGACACCCAGCACTTCTGATGACCAGCTGTTGAAGAGGCCACGACCTCTTCACAGCTCACCAAAACAGTACAGTCCATTGGATAGCAGTAGGGATGAGCGAATCGACTTTGGAAGAATCATCCGAAGTCAATTCGCATAAAACTTTGTTCTAATACTGTACGGAGCAGGAGCTCCGTACAGCATTAGAATGTATTGGCTCCGATGAGACTTCGCGCAATAACTTCATAAATTATTTTGTACTGTAAAAAAACATTTCCCGAACTCGGGTTCGGGTCCAAGTGGTACAAATGTTTAATCCGAAGTTGATTCGCTCATCCCTAGATAGCAGCTGTCACTTAAAGGAAATGTGTCACCAAAAATGTTATCTGCCAGTTAAACCCAGATACTAACAGACATCCTTTTTTCGAATCTGTTTTTATTTTCCGATTGTAGGTTTCTTTATTCTATTTTCTGAACATGATTAGGGGGCGGCCATCTTGCCTGAGCTGTTCTTAACAGCATTTAGAAAGCATTAAGAAAATTGCTTTACAGCAGCCCCATGGGCCATAGACACAATGGTCAGGAGGGGACCTCAGTGACATCTATGGGAGAGTTTTCTAGGCATAGTCTGTGATCTGTGCAGAGGTCATTATACAAGGAAGGAATAGATAACATTTGACAATCACCTATTGTGAATGGTGGATCCTGTCTTATCTGTACACAGAGGTGATATCATTACAGGCAGGATTAACTGCATTGAAGTGATCTGTACAAACCAAGAAGTGGCGTCAATTATTAGACCTAGTTACCAGTACAAAAACTGGTTTAGTTTAACTATAAAAAGTGACATGGAAACTTAAAAATATCATCAAAAAATATTTTAAAATATGTTAAACATAAAAAAAGTGATTAAAACAGCAGGTCATTTTCTGCAGATACATTCCCTTTAAAGGGCATCTGTCAGCAGATTGGTACCTATGACACTGGCTGACCTGTTACATGTGCTCTTGGCAGCTGAAGGCATCTGTGTTGGTCCCATGTTCATATGTGTCCGCATTGCTGAGAAAAATGATGTATTAATAGACGCAACTGAGCTCCTAGGAGCAACGGGGGCATTGTCATTACACCTAGAGGCTCTGCCCTCTCTGCACTTTAATTAACAGGACCAGGTGTGATGATATTTTCTCTGCCTGGCCCTGTCAATGAAAGTGCATTGGGCATGGCATGTGCGGAGACAGCTGAGCCTCTTTAAAGATATCAAACAATGTGCAATGTTTGATGATTTTGGCTCATTTTGGGACAATGCCCTTATGATAAATCTCCCCCGAAATGCTCTTTATCCGACCTTGTGATTGTGCATCCTGGATAGGAAGTATAATTTTATTATATAATGATTTGACAAATAGAGAGATTAGTAGCCAATACCAACTTTATAATGCACAGAAGGGCAGGTGGGCATTAGACCTCGCTTCTGTCTTGTGCATTTATTGTATGTGAGTAAACAGGTGCAGATCCTGTACATACGCGGCTATGATCTGGAACATAAGATCTCTGCTGGCTCAAGCGCTGGATGTCTTGGTAGTTATAGCCCATGGGAGTGTTACAGCCTCCTCCCATTATGTCTCTGCACATCTGGGACAGACTCGCCCTTCAGTGACTACTCCTGCCATTGTACAGATGCTGTAGAAGAGTATACACTCCGACCAGTCATCTCCTGCAACATAATATAGGGCCATGGGCTAAGGCTATCCCTTCTACGTGTAAGAATATCTTTCTTGCAAATGAAATCTTCCTTCGACTTGAGTGTCTGCCTCCCTGCTGTCCCCTCCCTCTTACTGTACTGCGTGCAGAGGGAAGACAGCCAAGCATCACAGCACAAAGGAAAGGTATGGAAAGGAGGGGGCAGCGGGCAGACGAGTTTGGTGGCAGCTGTCTGAGGTAAGGGGAAGTGCAACATCTCTTCTCCTTCTTCAATTTCTTTCTGCCCCATTACCCTCCTGTGTGTCATGTCGTTGTGTGATACATCTCATACATCTACCTATATCTTCATGTCTCACACCCAGTGAATAGCTCCGAATGATCTTCCTTTTACATAAATCATCTGTTCCCTGCCAACCCATGGAAGTAATGTGCCTACCATTGGGCCTCGGAGGTAATCAGCAGCCGGTAATAGTCGGTTTATTGTCCTGACATAAGGCCCGGTCACATAGGCTCGTCTGTATGTAAAAAGTCAAGGAGCGCTGATGTCATGTTTTGAGTGGTTAGTAATATGTACCTGACCCTGGGTCTGGGTTATCTGACAGATCTATTGTTCTCCTAGTGAAATCACCCGTACGCTGCCGGCGCTGGAGTCCCTGCAGAACACATTGGAGCCCCAGTTCTCCCCTGGATTCAGGCAGCGCTCCCCTGTAAGTTCACCCATCATCACACCCCATTCACTTACAGTAAGAAAAGTTAACTCTCTGCTGCTCATAGAGCTGTCACATACTAAAGTAAGATACTGCGCATTGTGACTGCCTCCAATAAAGGTACAACTGTGGAGACAGAACCTTCCTAGATCTTCTAATATAATTTATGTTTTCTAGATCTCTGCTTGCTGATATTGAATGGGGAGGCTTACATCCAGAGGCAGAAGTCCTATACCAGGGATCAGCAACCATCGGCACTCTAGCTGCTGCAAAACTACCAACTCCCAGCATGCACATTTACTTATCTGTTTATATAACTCCCATAGAAGTGAAAGGAGGATTCTGGGAGTTGTAGTTTCAGAACAGCAGGAGTGCCGGAGGTTGCTGATCCTTATCCCATACAAACCATATGGCCGTCCTATATATGTAGTCTAGGCAATCCTCTATGAGCTAAATACAGCTGCCGCACACATCTCTTGCATCTCGTAAATAGATTGCTATCATTTATCAATGTAGATACACTGTATCATCCTCGGGTTCGGGCAGATTAGCTCACACTGCTAGGTACTACTGTCTTGAGCAGGACTAGGACTGTATTGGGTTTTCTGGGCTGGTATCATCCAACTGCAGCAAACAGAGATCTTGAAAATGGCAAGGAATTACAACAGAATTAGTTAAAGAATGAAAAAATTGGTTATGTTTAAAGGGGTTCTCCAGGACTCAATTTTAGGATATATATCGTCACTATCAGACTGGCAGGGTCCCAACCCCTGACACCCTTGCCGATCATCTGTTCTGCAGAACTACACAGACCATCCACTGCGTAGTGGCAATGGCTGGTTAACATAAAAGTGAAGCATAGGACATCAGTAGTTCAGTGTCGGAGAGCCCCTTTAATTTAAGCAATTCATCTGCCTGACCGAAGATGAATATCAGCAAGTAGGACACGGGGTGCAGAAAGGGCAACACTTAAGGAAGCAAATCAGCAGTGCAGAGAGGTTAGGCTTCTTCCACACTGTCAAACTCATTTTGAAATGCATTATGCATGTGGGTGTAATTTTAATGTATTTGTGATGCAGCTATTAGAGGGAGGCTCTCCGTGGCTGCAAATGCTTTGTAAGGATCACTCTAATGGGGGATTGTTCTCAAATGGCAATTCTTCTGGGCAAAAGTCCAAATGCCATAAGCGGGTCTGCCATATACTATTATGTGTGTCAAATTGGGCATCGGTTGATGTCCATGCCATAACAGGTTACCAATATAGATACAGGTTACCAAGAAAACAGGGATTGCACTTAAAAATATTCCTCCCACCTACAAAATGGCGGATAGTAGACATTTATCTCAAACAGGGGCGCTGCTAAAGGGGGCACTGCAGGGTTGGTGTCCCAGGTCCTCTGTGCTAATTTAGATATAGGACTAGATCAGCAAACAGAATTTTTGGCCTAGGGCTTTGATCTCATTTCACAGTACAAACTGTATACAACCGTCTAATACAGTGCAATACTATATACTGCAGTCTTCTGTAACTCATAGAAACTACAACTCCTAGCATTGCCTAAAAGTCTCTGACTGGTAGGATGTGATTGGAGGAGCCACAGATTATAGACCATTGCACTGCACTGTACGAGCAGTGTAAACCCTCCATATAGCAGTTTACATGTTATAAATGTGACCTAGTTCTGTTAGTAACAACCATTATGTGTCATCTTCCACAGCTACCCGGTGACCCCAGCACAAGTAGCATGATGAGCAAACTCAACCAGCTGACCTCTATGGTATCGAGCCTTGAGGAGAAGGTATGACAGCACAACTGGATTTCTAAGGAAAAGCAGAAGCAGAGATGACATTTTTAGAAATGAGATGTATTAGGAAGTATTCATCTCTATTGGTCGGTAGTACATACTGCACAGCTTAATCACTGATTGCTAAGCAACACAGCAGTTTCCTTAAAATGGTCCCTTTATATGAAAATCATTCTGAAATATAGCACAAAACCTCTCATCTTCAAAGCAGTCAATATTCTTCTATAGGACACAGCTCAACAGTCGTTACACCGGGTACCCTTTTAGCTTAATCCCAAGCAGGAGGCAGGGGACACAGGCTGAAGCTGCATCACATAGGAATACACTAAGAGGGAATTTATCATTCTGCCCACGGCACTTTTCTGGTGTAAAAAAGGCACAAACCCTGTGTTGAATGCCACTGGAACAAAATTGTGCTGGCCAGTGGGCCCAGAACATTTTCTTCATTTTTGCCAGTTTTCTAGCATAAATGAAGACAGAAATGTACTTAAGCTCCGAGCCGTAGATTTCAGTTTTGGTGCACAGACTGCCAGAGGATGCACCTGATTTATGAACAGGCCTGCACCCCGTCATAATTTAGGCGCATCCTCCGGCAACACAAGGGATATCACAGACTGGCTTAAAACGGCCAGTCTATGATAAATCTCCCCCGTTGACTCACCAGTGTGAGCTACGCTGGGTTCACACCTGAGCGTACTGGATGGAGCGCTCTGAGTGCGCGATTCTACGGGCATCTCACATACACGGCTCCTGTGCAAGCGAACGCCCATTGTCACGCGTTCCCGGAAGTCTATGTACGGGAACGCGCGACAGTACGCCCCAAAGAAGCTCCTGAACTTCTTGGGGCGTAGGGCGTTTTACAGCGCGTTTGTACGCGCTGTAAAACGCTCAGGTGAGAACCATTCCCATAGGGAATCATTGGTTCTTGCCTGTTGAGCGTTTTACAGCGCATAGGAACGCGCTGTAAAACGCTCAGGTGTGAACCCAGCCTTAGAGATATCAGTTCTGTCACTGATCTATGACTTGCTGCCCTTAGATAGGACTCTAGCAAGTGAAGTATGAAACCCTATGTCTTTGCAAAGCCAGAAGAAAAAAAGGATATGTAGGCTGCATTAGAGGAACCATACCTCTGAAAGCACCGGTGCCTTCTCTAACAGCTGATTGCTGGGGGTCCTGGGTGTCGGACCCCCACCATCAGATACTGATGACCTATACAGGGGAAATGAATGTGTTCCGTTTTAGCACCATCTGTAACCCGTATCGGTTTAAGTGAAGATTATGCAGCCATTATCCATCACGGCTCTGCCAACACAATGAGGCATGGGCCACAATGTGCCTTGTACCTCACCGCTCTGGATAAGGGTAGTGCATAAATTACATGCAGGACAGAAGAAAGATGAGCCTTTGGAGAATAGGTGTTCAGTGCCTGCCCAAGCATAGGACCCTATTAACACAATTTGAATGAGTTTAATGTTCTTGATATTGAATTTTTTTTAAATCTTTTATTTTCTTCTGCATGTGACATTTTTAACACAGTAAGGGCTTGTTCACACGACGTGACGTTTTTTTGCGGGCCGCAAATTGCAGATCCGCAAAAAACGGATGCCGCCCATGTGCCTTCCACAATTTGCGTAACGGAACAGGAGGCCCATTATAGAAATGCCTATTCTTGTCCGCAAAACGGACAAGAATAGGACAGGACTCATAATTTTTGCGGGGCCACGGAACGGAGCAACGGAGGCGGACAGCACACAGAGTGCGGTCCGCATCTTTTGCGGAACCATTGAAATGAATGGTTCCGCATACGGACCGCATGCGGAACGCAGAAAACGGCACGTATACGGAACTCAAAATACGTTCGTGTAAACGAGCCCAAGGCTACTTTCACAAGATCAGTATTTGGTCAGTATTTTTCATCAGTATTTGTAAGCCAAAACCAGGAGTAGGTCCAACACACAGAAGCGGCCCAAATCTTTCCATTGCACTTTTTCTCTGCAGGTTCCACCTGATTTTGGCTTACACATACTGACCGTGTGAGAGTGGTCCTAGGCCGAGGACATGTTTGTCTGAAAGACAATGATAATTTAAACCTTTGTTTTGAAGGAAGATGATGAATATGCACTTTTCTCATGACTGCAACTGGTTCTTATTTCAGGTAAAAACAGTATTAATGGAAGGGGCTGCAGTGAAACACCGCAGATCGCTCATACCTCCCATAATATTTGAGGTAACATGCTAAACTAAGGCAGTATATCTCAATGTTTCATAACTATGTACCCCCTAGTCAAGCAGTTGTCAGCCTAATACCCTCGACATGGAACACAATTGCTTGACAGCCATCATATTACACTGTGCGCCAAATAATCACTGCCCTGCTTTTATTAAAGGGAACCTGTCACGTTGAACATGGTGTCTGAGCTGAAAGTAGCATGTTATAGAGCAGGAGGAGCTCAGCAAACGGGTATATAGTTTATGGGAAAAGATTCAGTAAAACTTGTAATTTACCCATTTAAATTCCTGCTCATTCTGAGCTTTAAAGTCCTGGAGGCTGAGCTATCAGTGATTGACAACCTGCCCTCTATGACTGTGCATACAGAGATACATATGCAGCACGCCAGACCTGCAGGGTATAGCGACAGTGAGGTCACGGTTATGGGCAATCGAGGGTTACTCACTTTTTGGAGGAGAACCCTGGGCAGGCATGCGGCAGTGAATGAGAGGTAGACACAAGTTCCTCTGGGGCACACTCTGTATGGAGAGACCTGGCCTGATGTTGGGTGAGGTGCCCTGGATGTTGCAGGTGTTTTGAGTGCCTGAGGCAAGGTCCCTTTAAGAATCATGACGCCAGTGCCTGTAACGGTGGCACACCGATTTGTAGGAGGATTAATGGAGTACACAGGTGGTAAACCAAACGTTGCTTTACTTCGGGAAACAGTCCAACTTTATACAAGTAATTGCAGTAGATGATAATGCAGTCCTTTATAGTACAAATGCACAGCAGGTTTACTTCACAATATGGCAGGTATAATCTTGCAAGATACTTGGAGGGTATACAGTTAAAGGGCTTCTGTCACCCCACTAAAGTGATTTTTTTTTTGGGCTAGTTAAATTAGTTATATTGCGATCTATGAAAATATAATGGTGTTACTTACTTTGATCCAGCAGTTTCTTCTAAAAACGAAGTTTTATAATATGTAAATTCGGTCTCTACCAGCAAGTAGGGCGGCTACTTGCTGGTAGCTGCTGCAGAAAACCGCCCCCTCGTCGTGTTGATTGACAGGGCCAGCCGGGATCTCCTCCTCCGGCCAGCCCTGTCAGCATTTCAAAAATCACGCGCCTGTGTTCATTCGGCGCAGGCGATCTGAGATGAGGAGGCTCGCCTCCTCAGCACTCCCTCAGTGCGCCTGCGCCGATGACGTCTTCTATTTCGGTGATGTCATCGGCGCAGGCGCAATGAGGGGGTTCTGAGGAGACGAGCCTCCTCATCTCAGAGCGCCTGCACCGAATGAACACAGGCGCGCGATTTTTGAAATGCCGACAGGGCTGGCCGGAGGAGGAGATCCCTACTTGCTGGTAGAGACCAAATTTACATATTATAAAACTTTGTTTTTGGAAGAAACTGCTGGATCAAAGTAAGTAACACCATTATATTTTCATAGATCGCAATATAACTAATTTAACTAGCCCAAAAAAAAAATATCACTTTAGTGGGGTGACAGAAGCCCTTTAATGCTTTGCAGTACAATGCTGCTCTATCCCCACAGCTATTCTAGCTGGCTGGATCCCAAGGCCCGGATGACTAATTGCTGGCTTGAATCCTTGGTATATATAATCCTTCCTCCAGTATTGGCACTTGCTTTATATTAAACACTTCTGCCCCTCAGGTTACTTATCTGTACTTGTGGCATTGTTCTTGCTGTGAGGGATACTGCAGGTTGCTCCTAGGAGGTGCATCTCCTACTACTGGGGTGTCTTCTTAGCTAACTGAGGCTCACTTTATCTACAGGCAGGCTAGAGTTCCTCACTAGCCTCTTGGTTGTGGCTAGCAGCCAGAACTATCAAGCTGCATGTCAGGAGGAGGCCCTCAGCATATCTCTGGCTGGTGCCTTCTCACTTCTGTCCCCACAGACTCCTGACTATGAACTAACTCCTCCCTGTCTGGGCCTGAACATTTATACTAGGGGCTCCCTATCTCCCTCTAGTGTCTAGGATGCCTAACTACACCCTAATAGGCCTGCTATGCATGAAACAGGGGAAATATTGCATGTAAAAACACATAGAAAATACATTAAAATGCACAGTTAAATATAATGTCACTGTCCCTTGTGAGCAGAAGTAACACGTGAACCAATTGACCCTTCTGTAGTGCCCACGCCTACCTAGTGGGACACTACACATACCTCTAATAGAGGCAGACCACGCAACTGCTATGGGGCCCGTAGGGGAAGGGGGCCCGACTGTGGAGGAAAGGTCCAGCCCCTTTATTACAATCCTGACTGTTTACCCTGGAGACCTGCACAGAAGGTAAGTGTGTACCAGTGTAATATGTGTGCGTACATATATGTACATATGCCTGTGTAGTGTACTGTATTCTGTACATATGTATGTGTGTAATATACTGTATGTATGTGTAATTGTCTAAGGCTACTTTCACACTTGCGGGAAATGCCCATGCCGAGAGGTGGCCAGACAAAAACTGCAGCATGCCGCCTCTTGGCATGTTTGCCGTGCTGCGGCCACATCTCCCGCCCATCCCAATTAAAGTTAATGGGGCAGGAGTAGACTTCCGGCGACACACATGGGCTATTGTTAGTACGGATCTGGCAGCGGAACAGCCTGCCAGACCCTGATAACACTAATGTGAAAGTAGCCTAATGTATCTGTGTATATATATATATTGTGGCAATGTGAACATTGAGGTGGGCTTTTTCTGCATATCCAGTTACGTCACCGGATTTTCAGAAATATTCTCCAAATTCAGTGCAGGACAAGGGAGTGCTCCGATGCTTATTTCAGAGGGGTGGGTGGGGAAGAAGGGGATATGTCCAGGTTCAACTCTGAACCCGGGCAACACCTTTAACTCTGCTACATCCATGTGTGTGTATATATATATATATATATATATACCGCAGCACTTCCTGTAGGTGAAAATAGTGGGATCCTTTTATTCACCCGTGCATTTTCACCTACTGGAAGGGCTGCGGTGTATTTTTTTTTTATTGATCATCACTTTGGTAAAGTGCAATACCGCTGGAACCCACTGCTGCAAGTTGCTTCACAAGGTGTGCTGCCCTGAACTTCCAACAATTATATATATGTTATTTATATATATTTATAGTGTGTGTGTCTGAGATTCTGCCTTGTGCTGTTAGTCTGGGCTTCTGTATTTCGGATGTTTACTTTTACTTTAATGAAGTCATCTGATCATTGCACTTTGATGCCGTATTAGGCATCTTCACATGACGGGTGTGGAACGGGTACGGACCCATTTATTTCAATGGGGCCACAAAAGATGCGAACAACACACTGTGTACTGTCCGCATTAGTAGTTCAGTGGCCCCTAAAAAAGAGGGCATGATAAGAATAGGCATTTCTATCATAGGGCCGGCCATGTGGGGTCTGCAAAATGAGGAACGCAATTTGAAGATCAGTGCAGTGTCCCACTATGTGCTATATGTGGGCACTTTAAACTTTTGCTGCTGTCATATTTAATGTCTTGTATTTTCCTAATATCAGGCTGGCATTGTCATTACATTTATTCGCCCCTAGGTAGTGCTGGCGCCACATAATATATGTAGCCAGGGGTGTGCTAGCTTAGAGGTGGAAGTAGTTAGTTGGAGTGAGTTCAGTGTGTAGAAAGGAAGTTAGTGGAGCAGGAGAACAGGCAAGATCCATAATGTAGCTGCCTTTCTTTCCTCTGGGCCCTGATCAAGCCTGGAGAGGACAAACCAAGAGTTTACTGCAGCCCAGCACAAGACAGTAAGGGCTCATGCACACGACCGTGCCGTTTTTTGCGGTCCGCAAATTGCGGACCTGCAAAAAACGGATGCCACCCGTGTGCCTTCCGCAATTTGCGGAAATGAACAGGAGGCCCATTATAGAGATGCCTATTCTTGTCCGCAAAACGGACAAGAATAGGACATGTCTCATAATTTTTGCGGGGTCACGGAACAGAGCAACGGATGCGGACAGCACACAGAGTGCTGTCCGCATCTTTTGCGGACCCATTGAAATGAATGGTTCTGTATACGGAATCAAAATACGGTCCTTCTACGGAACGCAAAATACTGTCGTGTGCATGAGCCCTAAGTATAAATATAGAGCAAGTCTAGTGAAGATTAGAGCTGAGTCTAGCCAAGGGACTTCACAAGCACAAGTGACTGGGAGGAACTTAAGGGTACCTGGACACAACTGGATGATTAGTGCGCAGATTAGCCTTTTTTACTACATGCCTTCTGGGACATAGTGAACCTGAATATTTCAGGAGAGTATCCTGCATAAAATAATGTTGCAGAGAGTTTGCCTGCCACGAGGGAGAACACCCTTATTGGATCGCTCAATATAAAGTAAGAAAACCATTATATTCAGTACATGAGTGCTAGAGATTGGATTTAAAGTAGAACTATCTAAGAAGAGAACTTTTGTCTTGCCTGCAAAGTAACAGCATTAGGAAAACTCCTCAATTAACAATTGCCAGGCCTGTTATAGGAATTCCAGCTAAATTATTATCTGGATAATTACCTTTGATATATAAATGAACTGTACCAACTGTCCTGAGACGATTGATTCAGTAAAAGTTCAACAGTTTTTATTACAATCGACCTCTCATCCTTTCTACTACCCTCAACATTTGCACCTTACGGTGCTGGTGTCACGAACACAGGGGCCCAGCCACCAAAGCAACCTAAGCATACCCATTACCATCAAGGGCACCTCAACTTCCATCTGGCTGGTATTCCCTGCAATAGAGAGTGCCCCGGAGGATTTAGTGCTATCTTCCCCATCACTGCACGCCGGCTCTGCTAACCGTGAGTAAATGAACTACTATCCCCATCGGCCCACCGTAGCCTCACGTGTTGCCTCTGCGGTCCGGTCCGCTGCATCAGCAAAACGTTATGGTCGTGTGAATGCACCCTAAGTCTCTATTCACATCAATGGTGAATGGGATCTGGTAAAGAACATCCTGCCAGAGTTCACCAGATGCAACATTGCTGTATTCTGCCCTTCACCAGTAGGACAGTTTTTGTCAGGCCGAAACCCTACTGGAAAGCGTCTGGATCCCATTATAGTCTATGGCAGGGAAGTTCAACCTGCAGCCCTCCAGCTGTTGCAAAACTACAACTCCCAGCACACCCTAAAAGCTGTAGGCTGTCCAGGCAGTTGTAGTTTTGTAACAGCTGGAGGGCGCAGGTTGGGCATCCCTGGTCTATGGAGTCCGGCGGTGAACAGTAGAATCTAGCAATGCTGGATCTGGTGAACTCCGGCTGGATGTTCTCTGTTGGAACAGCCTGCCTGATACAGTGACCGGAGATATGAATGAAGCTTTAGGCCGTGTTCACGTTAATGTTTAGTATTCGAATCTTCTAATGCTGTATTTTAAAGGGACACTGACAGGCCCAATAAGCATAATTATCTATATATATGCATGCACAGGTCTTCTAATGTGTATTAAAAACATATAAGTCTAACCCCTGTCCACCTTATAAATACAGCAAACTCATGTTTTTTAACCTGATGTAATCGCTCTTCTTTCTGCTCAAGGGGCCGGGTTTCAGCTTCACTTCTGCCCAGCCAGCCACGCCCCAACCGCCGTTTTGAAGCGCCGCCCAGCTCATCAATATTCACTTCTGCAGATGTCGTTGAGAGCAGCACTCTGAAGTGCTAGAGAGGAGTGCCCGGCGCAGAACGGAGAAGCTGAAGCGGCCTCAAAGAAGCAGAGGGGACACAGGCGCGATGTGATCCCGGCGAGTGAGGGTGTCGGGCGCATGCGCAGAAGCTGAAAGTGAGTCCGATGCCCATAGCTTTCTTTTGGGCATGCGCGGGATCTCAGAACGTCGGCGACAGCAGAAGCCGCTCAGCGAAGTGAATATTGATGAGCTGGGCGGCGCTTCAAAACGGCGGTTGGGACGCGGCTGGCTGGGCAGAAGTGAAGCTGAAACGCCGCCCCTTGGGCAGAAAGAACAGCGATTACATCAGGTTATAAAACATGAGTTTGCAGTATTCATAAGGTGGACAGGGGTTAGACTTATATGTTTTTTAATACACATTAGAAGACCTGTGCATGCATATATATAGATAATTATGCTTATTGGGCCTGTCAGGGTCCCTTTAAGCATCCATTATGCTCAGTTATGCACATTTTGCATCCTCTTTAGCCATTTCTGTCTGAGATGGGTTTTTTTTTTTAGATGGAAAAAAAGTTCTACAAAAAGTATTTAGTTTTTTTAGTCTAAAATAACAGATCTCAGTCGGAAATGCCTAAAACGGGTGCAAAATATGCATAAATGAGAATAACGGATGCTTAAAATACAGGATCAGTTTTTTTGTTTATTTTTTGTTTCTTCTGACGGATCAGAAGAACAGAAAACTGACAGTAATGTGAACGCGGGCTTGGACAGTAGTGCCATATAGTACATTATACCTACTAATGTCACCCCTTGTGTACATGTTGTTTTGTAAGCACCTCCCAGGTTATAAAACAGTAATAATGTGTAATGTAGCACCAATGTACCTACAGTTCATGGGTGGGTGAGGGGTGGGAGGGGCCAGGGATGGGTAGACAGAGGGGCTTGGGAAGGACCATGGGGGCCCAATTCAGATTCCTGCTAGGGGGCCCAAATAATTCTATGTATGCCCCTGCAGAAATAGCTGTCAATCACTGATAGGACCGTCTCCTGGACTTCAAAACCCAGAATGAGCCGGAATTTAAATGAATAAATGACAAGTTATTATGATTTTTTTCCCATAAAGTATATATCAGTCTGCTCAGCTCCTCCTGCTCTATAACATGCTGCCTGCAGATTACACTGGTAACAGGTTCCCTTTAAAGAGGTTGTCTCGTGAAGACAATATCTGATCATATAGCCTATTAGGGCTTATGTGTATCATATAGGGCAGGGATACCCAACCTGCGGCCCTCCAGCTGTTGCAAAACTACAATTCCCAGAATGCTTGGACAGCCTACAGCTATTAGGGCATGCTGGGTGTTGTAGTTTTGCAACAGCTGGAGGGGCACAGGTTGAGCATCCCTGATATAGGGGTATCTCCCGCTGAAGACCCCCCCTCTGTAACTTCAACTCCAATGGTGGTGGACCTGGCTCGCCCATGCACTGCATGGTGCGCCATCCATTTGAATACTTATCTAATACTATACACTATCGGGCCAGATGCTGCTCCCCACCACAACTGATCCTGGGGGTTTTCTTTTAAAATGGGCCATGTTTATGAGTCAACGTCTTAAATAACTGATGCCATTCCTCTGATTTATGTTCGGTGGGGGTGCCTTCTTCCTTCACATGGCTACATCACTATGGGGGAATGAAGGGCAACGAGTTCATATCTCCAGCTTCTGAAGATGGAACAGACTGCCTCAATATCAGTCAGACACCATACTCTGATATAAGAATCAGACATCTTGCTGCCATGAAGGAGTTAATCAGCTTGCTATTACAGTACCAGCCAAAGCTTTCTTCATAATAGAACCAGCTACAACAGCGCCCCTATTGCAGAGGGAGCCTGTAAGGCCTAGTGTAAAAACTTAATTTACCCATATTACCCAAAACTAAAACTAAACTCTGAAGAGGTGCATGGAGATTTTGGCTCAGAAGCCAGCAGAATTGTAAATGCAGCAAACATGTGCTTTAAAAAGCATCAGTCAGCAGAATCAACCCTATAAATCAAGGGACGCTGCCAAATAGGGTTGGTTCTGCTGACTAAAATGATACCTCATTGATGAAACCACATTGGGGGTCATTTACTGTCCAGAAATACGCCTCTATTAGGCTTATTTCTGGCGCAGATAGCGGCGCAAAGGTTATTTGCACTGCAATCTGGGACTTTTCCCCGCTCACGCCAGATCTATAAAAGTGGGTGTGGGGGGTGAATGGGATGGACCGGCGCCTCTTCATAACGTCAGCAGATCTATCGCCAGCTATAGCGGTTATTAGGAACTGCGCCTAAAACTCCTCTGGAGCGCTACAACCAATTTTCACAAGGGAGATCTCATTTTAATCAGCAGCATCAATGCTACCCAACAGTGTACCTGGTTTACTAGGGTTGATCATGCTGTCAGAATAAGGTAAATTATTGTGAAAGTACTAAGTTACACATTTTTTTTACTGCTTTATTGTGCAAGGCATTGTTTTGTCTAATTTGTGTCATTTGCATTTTCTTTTAATTAGTTCACAAATACATTTTAAACTACTACATCAAATTGTAGGTTAAAGTGGATTCTTTGGGCATATCTCAAAAGACTCACCTGAAAGTAGATGTGGAAACTGGAAAACTTATCATCAAGAAGGCAAAAGATGGGCCAGATGATAAATACCACGCCAGCAGGAAAAGTATGTCTCTTTCTGTATAGAAAACTACTGGCTAATAAATGACACAAAGAGAATTAATACAAACTAAAATAAATACAATTTAGAAAAATAAAATAATAAATCTAGACTGCAATAAATACAATTTAGAAAAATATAATAATATGTCTAATATATAAAGCTGAGTGTATGTGTGTGTATGTATGTCCGCTAAAAGAATTCGCACCGTCGCATTTACAATCACTAAATTTGGCACACAGGTACATCAGGTGTCCAGGAAGGTTTTAGACCAGGTCTCTAGGACGTACCATTCCTGAGATATTCCCAAAAAATGCATTAGCCAAAAGAAGCTTGGTCACATGACCCTTATCAGCCAATTGAAGTTCGCAGGCCAGTCTACACACACACACACACACACACACACAGCTTTACACCAGTTTTCCATAACAACCCAGCCATTTTTCTTCACTGCTGTAGGTGAGCTTTAAAGGAAATCTGTCACCAGGATAATCACTATTGAAGTAAAGCCATGGCCTAATAGCACTTAGTACCTTATTTCCAGATCTGCCTTTGTTCCAGCAATAGATGTTTTTATCCTCTGAAAATCCAGTTTATTTGGTATGTAAATGAGCCAGTAAGGTGCCCAGAGGGGCGTCACTCTTGCAGGAAGGAGCCCAGACACGCCCCCTGCCACAATGTGTCCACCCTCAAAAGACGAACTTAAAACCACGCCCCATGTCCCGCTAAGCCACGCCCCTGATCCGGTTAGGCTCACACTCCTCAACCGACGGGGATTGAAAAAATGAATGTAAAAATCAACTTCTGTCAGCTGCAGGGGTGGGAGGGACGGTGACTTTCTCCCTGCAGCTCAAACTCAGAAAGCTGCTGTCTGAGAGTGAGCTGTTCAAAATAACATCCCTGTGTCCGTCCAGATCCTGCGCCAGACGGAAGACAGGGAGTCTGAAAGCCGGACTGTCCAGCCTAAAACTGGACCTCTGGCCACCCTAGGGGCAGGCTGCTGTGGAGGTCACAGTTAAGGGGATGGTCCGCTATGGAGATCAGTGTTAAGGGGCAGATTGCTGTAAAGGCCACTGTTAAGGGAGGTCACTGTCAAGAGGGTGGTGTGCTGTGAAACTCACTGTTTAAGGGGAAGGCTGCTGTAAAGGTCAAAGTTAAGGGGGTGGACTGCTGTGGAGGTCCAATTTTAAGGGACGGGGCACTGTGGGGGGGTCAGTGTTAAGGGGTGGGGGGCTGTGGA
The DNA here is from genome assembly GCF_905171765.1 of Bufo bufo. Lineage (NCBI taxonomy): Eukaryota > Metazoa > Chordata > Amphibia > Anura > Bufonidae > Bufo > Bufo bufo. Next base: position 130,848,411 of record NC_053392.1, on the reverse strand, counting down.
GGTCACTGTTTTTGGGGCGGGGTACTGTAGATGTCACTGTTATAGTGGATAGTGTTGATATATTTTAACGACACACACAAGCATTAAATTAAATAGATTAAATATAGCCGAGCGAAGCCAGGTCCTTCAGCTATTATAATAATAAATCTAGACTGCAAGATTTTTATGGCTGCGAGCAAACTGATTTTTCATGTAGTTAGCTAATCCTTGACCATTGCTAGTAACTTGCATTTGCTGTGCCTATTACAAACACAACTCTATGCATACACAGTACTGTATATTAATATGTTCAAATTACTGACGGATGCGGAGCTGAAACGCCGCGCCTTAGGCGCAAAGGAGAGCGATTCTATCAGGTTATCAAACATGATTTTACTGTATTTATAAGGTGGACAGGGGGTATACTTATATGTTTTTAATACACATTAGAAGACCTATGCTAGCATATATATAGATAATTATGCTTATTGGGCCTGACAGTGTCCCTTTAAAGTTAAAGTTACTGTCTGCAGGATACCGATTACAGTTTATAAATGTAAACTACTGTGAGCGGCAGGTAGGGGGATCTATGGATGACGGCACTGTTATAGGGAGGGGGATCCGTGGAGGACACTGTTATGGGGGGGGGTCTGTGTATGACACTAATGGGGGGATCTGTGGATGACACTGTTATGGAGGGGGATCTGTGCACTGTTATGGGGAAGAGGATCTGTGGATGACACTTATGGGGGATCTGTGGATGACACTGTTATGGAGGGGGATCTGTGGATGACACATAGCATAGGATGCTATATACGGTATGTGTCTTCCACAGATCCCCCATAACAGTGTGTCTTCCACAGATCCCCCATACCAGTGTGTCTTCCACAGATCCCCCATAACAGTGTGCCATCCACAGATCCCCCATAACAGTGTGCCATCCACAGATCCCCCATAACAGTGTGCCATCCACAGATCCCCCATAACAGTGTGCCATCCACAGATCCCCCATAACAGTGTGCCATCCACAGATCCCCCATAACGTGTAACTGCCATTTAATAATTTTTTTTGCTAAAGTGTAGGGCAAGTGATAGGTAACATTTTTAGAATATAGTTTATTTAGCCAAAACGTTTAATTTTAGTAGAAAACTGTGTCTGAAATGGCCCTTAGCAGCGCTCTCTGAAATGAGCGTTGCTAAGGGCCACCCGTCTTCTATTTGAAAAGGGGAGACGGGCTGTGCGGAAGCTGTGCTTCTGCCTCCCGTGCTTCCCCGGTGGCCACAGGCGTCTTAAAATCTAATGCTCGGGTACACTAACTAACCTGCCTTCCCTGCGATAATCACTCAAGAAGACGGATGGACCTTAGCATTTCAGGGGGCCCAAGGAAATTCTTGCCCAGGGTCCAATCAATATTAAAGACGGCCCTGTTTGTCAGCATGGAGAAGGCTGCGGCACTACTGCGCTTGTGCCTTCTCAAGCAAAGGTCCCGGGTGTCAGACCGCTACTGAACAGATACTGATGACCTATGCAAAGGATGGGTCATCGGTCAAAATATCTAGGAAAACCCTTTTAAGGCTGATAAAGACTTTACTGTAGTGAAAAAGACATTGCTAATACACCCTTTCACACAGTCCTGGCCAGCTGCATCTTAGTCCTTTACCCCTTAGCTGGGAAGTTTGCAAGAACCTGATTGCCAGCCTTAGATTCTGCGTAGAGAGAGACTTAGCGGGAAGGAGTACTACAATCCCGATCCTTGCTTATATCCATACATCACCTTTTGGAGGTACTACAGACCCCATTCTACACTTTAGTAAAGAGAGACATGTACAGTATTTTCTATGACTGGCTTGGTTACTGACTCCAGCAGAATTTGTCGGACACTGCACCTGCATCCTCTGCCTTGCATGCTTACAAAACACTTATCACCAAGAGCACCCCAACTACCATCAGACAGGAACCCCAACATCAGGGTGTGCCCCGAGGGAAGAAAAAGTGAGCCCTCCTATCACTGCCCTGCCCCTAGGGAGCGAACATATGCCAAAGGAACACACATTTGGCTACTGAAGTCTATTGGCATGGTAAACTTACACAAATTCTCATGTGTACTTACATTTTAAAGTATCTTCTTAAAATGATTATTACTATAGCATGAAGGTAGTTCATAAACCCTCAAGGTCAGGAAATTTTGCACTTATTCTTGACTTCTTTGCTTTTCCCCAGTTCTGCAACTGATCAAGTCCCAAAAGTTGCCAAATAAACTGGTAATTGTCCTTGAAACAGAAAAGGAAAAAATACAACGTAAGGAATATATTTTTGCAGATTCCAAGGTATGAAAATGTTGCAAAACTTTGAGTATGAGCCCATATCTACTTCATATTTGTGGTTTGCAGCTACAAAAACAATGACTATTTTTATTAGGCTACATGCACACGACTGTATGTGTTTTACAGTCCGCAAATTGTGGATCTGCAAAAAAAAACGGATGACATCCATATGCCATCCGTTTTTTTTTGGGCGGATCCATTGTAACTGCGTAAAACGGACAAGAATAGGACATGTTCTATTTTTTTTGTGGGGTTATGGAACGGACATACTGATGCGGACAGCACACGGTGTGCTGTCCGCATTTTTTGCGGACCTATTGAAATGAATGGGTCTGCATCCTTTCCGCAAAAAAAGCGAAACGGACACGGAAACAAAATACATTTGTGTGCATGAGGCCTAATGGTGATGGTCATTTTAAGCGGATGTTTCCTTATCATTAGTTCAGTGTATGAAAGTCTGTTCCTCTGCATTCTCTGGGTGTATAATGTAGTGTAAAAGGGAGGCACTACTCACCCTGTCGGTGGTGTGACACAGGTTATGGCTTTATGGCTGAATGTTTAGCATTCCACCTCCGTTTTGCACTACATGCATCAGGGCTCTTTCACATGAGCGGATCCCGTGCGGGTAATCCAGTGCGTGAAAGAGAGCCAAGCCCCGTTCTGGACAGCAGAGATACGGAGCAGTAACATGATTGATAATGCTCCGTGCCTCTCTCTGACCTTTTTACTAAAAAATCACAATGACAACTTTATCTCACTGTGATTTTGTAGTAAAAAGATCACTGAGAGGCACGGAGCATTATCAATCATGTTAATGCTCCGTGTCTCTGCTGTCCGGAGCGGGGCTTGGCTCTTTCTCGCAGCGGATTACCCGCACAGCATCCACTTGTGTGAAAGAGCTCTCATAGTTCGAGGACTCGGTTACAGATTTTAAACTGGGGTCTGGCCATGGTAGGACTAGGTTTCCTTCATCCCACCAGTGGAAATTATTCTCGGGTCCTAATAAAGTCTAATAGGTTTAGATTCAAAGAAATAGTACAGGGGTGGCCAACCCGTGGCTCTTGAGCCGCATGCGGCTCTTTGCTTCTTCAAGTGCAGCTCTAGCTGTGGAGCCGGGAAGCAGTCAGGCGGCTCACTCTCCACCACATGCTCAGATCTCTTTTCCTGATCGGGCACTGTTGCTACTTTGCAGCTCTAGCTCACTCTCCACTATGTCCTGATGCACACACTGTGAGAACGTACGTGGAGATACGCACTATGACCTGACGTTGTGCTCATCAGGTAACAGTGGAGAGCATGTCAGACCTGCAGAGTAGCAGGTGCCCAAGCAGGAGCCCAGTGCCTGATCAGGAGAGGGAAGAGATTTAGTTTTAATTATAGAACTGAGCATGGGGGTCTGATCTAAGCATGGGAGGTCCTGATCTGGGCAATGGGGGTCTGATCTGATCATGTGGGGGGTCCTGATCTGAGCAATGGGGGTCTGGGGGGGAGATCTGAGCATGGGGGTTCAGATCTGAGCATGGGGGGGGGGGCAGATCTGAGCCCTGAGGGTCTGACACTGGGAGTCTAATTTGTGTTGTCTGATCCGAGCATTGGGGATCTTATTTTGGAGGTCTGATAAGGTTTGGGGATCTTATTTTAGGTCAGATGAGGATTGGGGATCTGATTCAGGAGTCTGATCTAAGGTCTTATGAAAAATATATTTTTCCTTTTTTTTCTCTGCAAATGAAAAATAAGAAAAAAATATTTTTATCAGACCTCAGATCAGATGAAAAATATTTTTGGTTTGTTAATTTTCTTTGTTAAAACCTAGGTGCATCTTGTAGGGCAAAAAATACAGTGACTCGTGTGTAAATGTATAGCTTGTGGCTCCTTGTAGTTATACGTTTTGTTTTTGTTTTTGTTTGGCTCTTTGTGTCTGTAAGGTTGGCCACCCCTGAAATAGTAGATAGTAGCAATTTATTGTCTCCAAAGTTAGCTCCAAATGTTTTCTCCTGGACCTTTGAGGCCCACCATGGTACAAGAGCCTGGGCTCATTAGAGAATCCCCTGGTACTCTGTTCGGCCAAGATACTTCAAGTTCCATCTCTGCAGAAAGTATAGAGGCCATAGTCAGTATCTCTTTCTCACAGCTTCTGTACATATGTGTTCACATCTAGTTTGTCTACATGTAGTATACACCAATATCTACCTCTGACATGTTCATAGGTTCTCATTCACCCAGTGTCAAGAGTGTCCATAACTTTTTATTTCCACTGAATAGGAAATATTTTTGTATAACCCGTTCCTGTGCAGTGGAACATAGTAAAAATGAATAGATAATGTGCCATGTGGTATAGTAAAAAAAATGAGTCTATGGGTGATGGATTGTGATCTATGGGTGATGATTTATGGGTAATATATGCCTCTGCAGTGGGGTACATTGGAGCTTTCTGTCAGCGGTTTATGTCAAGATCCTCCCAACATATCTAATGGAGAAATCTATGGCACACCAAAAAAATTTAAGTGATGCTTTAATACAGGCATGCTCAACCTGCGGCCCTCCAGCTGTTGCAAAACTACAACTCCCAGCATGCCTGGACAGCCTACAGTTATCGGCCTACAGCAGGGCATTGTGGGAGTTGTAGTTTTACAACAGCTGGAGAGCCGCTGGTTGATCATCCCTGCTTTAATACATAACGTGTAGTTTTACACCATTTTGTGTTAAATTCTATCCAGATTATATATCAACGTCACTGGCCATGAGAATAGTCCCAACGTTTCGGTCGGATGACTACCTTTATCAAGAGATCTGTGGCCTTTGGTATAGAACTATAACAAAGGCACAAAGGCCACAGATCCCTTGATAAAGGTCGTCATCTGACCAAAACGTTGGGACTATTCTCATGGCCAGTCACGTTGATATATAATCTGGATAGAATTTAACACAAAATGGTGTAAAACTACACGTTATGTATCTACACGTTACGTATTAAAGCATCACTTTAAAAATTCTGGTGTGCCATAGATTTCTCCATTGGATTAGACTGACATTTTGTCCTCTACAAGGACCCACCATTGAAGATGTGCAGGTCTCATCCTCCTTCTGTATCGTGATCCTCCCAACATATACCTCTATATATGTAGATGTGAAAAGAGCCAATTGTTGTTAGTTTCCGCACTCTGACTACCCAAATACAATAATTGCTTTCACTGCATAAGGTTAAATATACTCATATTCCTCTGAACTGAACATCTCAGAGGAGGTATAGGGAAACATGGCCATCAGGGTTTTTTCTTCTGGGGTTTTCCATACAGAAGTGTTGTTATCAGTAGAAGGCCTACAATATACTGTAGCTCTATATGATTATTATGGATGGTATGGTCCATGACTGGTGGCATTGTCCTCAGCCTCTCCTCTTACACTCCTCTGCTACTCAAGTTACTGCTTACTTGAATTCTTTTTAATCCTTTTTCCATCTCTGATTTCCTCAAGTACATTGGATTAAGCATGTCAACTAGAATTACAACCCGGACACCTTACAGTGCAGTATAACTCTATGAGGAACGTACAGCACTAGTGTTTGAAGTCAATGTCAATTTTAGTGGCAAATAAGGCTATAATTTTAGGGGTGTTTTCTTAGGTTTGCAAAAAAGAGAATGCATAAATGTAATAGAATACAATAACCCTTAAAGGGAATCTGTCACCATATTCCAGCATCTAAATCTAAATGACTTTGTAGATGTGCACTTAGCAGCTGAATGCAATGCAGTTTGCTCCATCTTGATCGGTGGTCCCATTCATGAGAGATTTGCATTTTTATTTTATGCAAATGAGCCCCTTTGTGCAATGAGGGCCTTGCCATTACACTTAAAGCTCAGCTCCCTTTCTCTGCTGGCCATGCCCCCCACTTTGAGTGACAGAGCCAGACATTGTAGATGTTATCAGCCTTGCCCTGAACTCTTGCACCTGCATGGGCGCACGCGCAGGACAAATCTGTAGCTTGCTGTGCAGAAGAATTATGTACTGCACATGCACCTATGAAGTTACTCTGAACCCGAAAGAAGTAAACCTCATCGGTCCACGTGCAATACAGAATCGCTCCGTCCAGCAAGCTACTGGCCTTTACTGCGTGTGTGCCGATCACAGAGGCAAATGCACAGGTGCAAGAGTTCAGGGCTAGGCTGATTACATGTCACTCAAACCGGGGGCACAGCCAGCAGGAAAAGTGAGCTGAGCTTTAGATGCAAGAAGTGCAACAGCAACACCCTCATTGTACCAAGGGGATCATTTGCATAAAATAAAAACACAACAATCTCGGGAATGGGTCCATCGATCAAGATGGGGCAAAGTGCGTTGGATTTAGCCAAGCACACTTCTTTAAAATCATTTGGATTTATATGCAGGTATGTGGTGACAGATTCCCTTTAATAACCCTGTATGTAATGTTTTTGCCATTGTATTATGTATAACGGAATTTTAGGACGGAATGCAAAGGCTTCTGTTTTGCATTCCGTCCTAAAATTCCATTATATTCCATTATAACTCTGTTATAACGGAATTCCGTAATGCTAATGCGAACCCTCTCTAGTGTGTATGAACGGTTTAATGTTCTTTATTACTTTAATTAGTATTCACTAGATAAACTATTTAGGGTAATGCAATTTACCTCTGTCTGGTACCATATAGAAACGGGAAGGATTCTGCCAGCTTCTCCAGCAGATGAAGAACAAACATTCTGATCAGCTGGAGCCTGACATGTTGAGTATCTTCACAGGGACGTGGAACATGGGTCAGTTTTGATCTTGTCTTTACTGAATGTACTAAACTATAAATTGGTTAAATGCTGATCTGTTGTGGCACTTGTAACAGGGGATGCTCCTCCACCAAAGAAAATTACCTCCTGGTTCCTCTGCAAAGGGCAAGGCAAGACACGCGACGAGACAGCCGATTACATAGAACATGATATTTATGTGATCGGTACACAGGAAGATCCTCTGAATGAGAAAGAGTGGGTGGAAATATTGCTTCGCTCTCTAAATGAAATCACTAATGTGGAATACAAATTGGTAATTATTTCAGCAACCAAAACCGCTTACCTATGTGATGACGAAATATGATACAGTGCAAATGCTATGAATTAATACATTGTACATATCATTTAAACTTAGATTACAATCCAGACCCTCTGGAACATACGAATTGTGATCCTGGCAAAGCAAGAACATGCTCACCGGATCAGCCACATTTGCACAAACAGCGTAAAGACAGGAATCGCCAACACGCTGGGTGAGAGAGGAGTGGGACTGGGCAACGTATTTCTGTACTGTATGTAGGGTCTGGTATACAATTCATTAAAGATACCCATACATATCATGGCCCTTTCACACAGGGAAGCTTATCGGGCCAGATGAACGTGTAGATGCTCGTTCATTGGGTGAAAGCATTACTGATGTGGACACCAAAATCATTGTTTCTGAGCAGCAGATTGTGCTGTGTAAACAGTGAATGTGTTTGGGGACAAGCAATCACTCTAACGAGCACTCGTTCCCATGCAAAGGAGATAATTGCTGCATGAAAATGCAACTCTCACCTCTTCTGATGAGCAGGAAATTATCAGGAATGAGCGGTTCTATCCTGATAATGGCATGCAGTCAGCCTGTGTAAAAGTCTGCCAAACCCGCTGATTTAGTTGGAACTGGCCAATTGTTTAAAGTGCATGAGCCTGTCCCCTGATGGTAGATGTTAGGGGTAACAAGGATTGGGTAAGTGGATTTTAATATGCCTGATCCTTTGTTTTTGTGGGAGATAAGCCAGTGCCAGTGATGTCTGCCAGCGGTTTATTCCCCTCATACGCTAAGGACTAATGCACACGACCGTATAAATTTTGCGGTCCGCAAATCGCGGATCCACAAAACATAGAAGCCGGCTTTCTGCATCCCACATTTTCCCCCTCCGAATGTCCCATCTTATGTTAAAAATGCCTATTTGTGCCTGCAAAACGGACAAGAATAGGCCGTGTTCTATCATTTTTGTGGGACGGCGGAACGGACATGGTATGCTGTCTGCATTTTTTGTGAAATGAATGGGTCCACATCCGATCTGCAAAAAATGCGAATTGGATGCAGGCCAAAAATACAGTGATGTCCATGGGGCCTAAACATGAATGGATAACATCTTTTCATTTTGCTAGCAAAGGTTACCATCACATACTGTATGTCACCCCATTATTGCTGGGGCTACTAGGTGATCTAGGCCACGGCACCTGTCAAGCAAACCAACGATTTTTTTGTAGCACGGCAGCCATTGAACTCAATGGGGTCACAACATGGCTTACAAGTTGTTGTTTTTAGTGATTCTCGGGTATATGCTATGGCAAGGTGTGAGAAGACACAAGTACTTTGAATGGTACGTGGTAGGTGAGGGTTTGCTACAGATTTTGCATTGTTATTCAGGAGCTTCAAGTATCCACCATTAACATTACTGACCACATATTCTTATATATAGGTAACAAAGGAGCAGTTGGTGCCTCATTTATGTTCAATGGGACATCATTTGGTTTCATTAACAGCCACCTTACTTCAGGGAGCGAAAAGAAACTCAGGTATTAAATGACTTCTTCTGTGTAGAAACATCCATACATGAGTGTATATTGGGTTGCTTATTTTAAAACATATGTTCATCATATAGCCAAACAGTACAAGTTCTTTGGACCTATCTAGGGCTCTTTTACACAGGACAATGATAGTCAATGCTCTTCCCCCTGACGCCCATCACCTGACAAATGACCAGATGCTTGCTTGCAGCGATCACATCACATGAGGCAGCAAAAATCATTGTCTGAAGGCAGCACATTGACTTGTGTTAATGGGCTGTACTACCGACAAATGAAAACTGTATGGCAAAGAATGATCGTACTGACGATCATTCGTCCCAGTTATCATGGTGATTGCTGCATGTAACAGGTGTCAATCGATCATCAATCTGCGCTCATTAATAGGCAGAAATCTCTCCATGTAGAAGGACCCTTAGTAACTGAAATCCATTTAAGCTGAGCTTAGCCGGCTCCATAGGTGTGCGCTGGCTGTGTTACCTAGCGGACACCCACACGCAGCAGCCGGGATTGGATATAACTCTAATCCCGGCTGTTTAACACCTCAAATGCCATGGTCTCATAAAAAAAAATAAAAGATTATCAAAAAGTCACATGGACACAAAAAATGGCATCAATAAAAAAAAAAAGCTTGCCCAGCAAAAAAATTAAGCCTTTACACAGCTTCGTCTGTAGAAAAATAAAAAAAGGCAATGGTTTGGAATATGGCAACACAAAGCAAATATTTTTTTTTTCTTTCTCATTTTTTAAAAGTAGTAAAATAGAACAAGTACTAAAAACCCCAAAACAAATATGAAATTGCCTTTTTATTTCCATTTCATCCCACAAATAATCATTTTACAGTTTCTCAATATATTATATGAACTACTAAATGGTTCCATTAAAAAGTACAACTTGTCTCATAAAAACAAGCCCTTAAAGGGGTTCTACAACTTTTTTTACTGATGATCTATCCTCTGGATAGATCATCAGCATCTGCTCGGCCGAGGTCCGACACCCGGGACCCCTGCTGATCAGCTGTTTGAGAAGCCAGCGGCACAGGCAGTAGCGCTGTGGCCTTCTCGTTGTTTATCTTAGGCCCAGTGACGTCAGGACTAGTATCACTGGCCTGGGCACGGCTAAGCCCCATTTAAGTGAACGTCTGATCAAACAGCTGATCAGCTATTTCAAAGTGGAAAAAAAGTTATGATTCTCTGAAGGCTGGGAGGGAAATACAAAAACATTTTTTGTATTTTGTTTAAAAATTTGCTTGGTACTTAAGGGATTAAGGGACACATTTTTGAGTCCTCTTTTGGCACACTGAGAAACCACAGAATGGGTGTAACTGCACTAACACAGTCATATTAGGGCCTGTTGGGTACCCTAATGTAAAGGTGCCTGTCTCAGTGATCAGTTTCTTTTAAAGGGAATCTGTCCGGTTATGTAATTTCTATCCTCATGCTCACTGGGCTCTAACAAAGCAATTTACTGTGTAATGCACCGCGAGGACTCCTGAGCTCATGCACATAATGGAGAGGACTCAGAGGAGTCCTTTCAATGCATTTTACTGCTGGTTTGTTGGTGCACAGTGTTGATAGGCAAGTGAGTATGAAAATAAAAATTCTATAAGCGGACTGAGAGGGAAGTGCAAAATAATGAGTTTTTGCATAAAGATGTACCCTATGTCTAGTTGTGTGTTGCAGAGCTGTGTGTTTGTAGCATAGCTGTATGTGTGCATGTAGCAAAGCTCTATTTGATGTGTGCATGTAGTAAACCTGTGAATGTGCATTGCAAATCACTACCAGACCGCTTATAATGGAATATCAATTTATTGCACAATTCCAAAATACATAAATAACATACATATTAAAAAAATGGTAAAACGAGGATACAAGTGCAGGGAAAATGGCAACACCTGGAGGGAGACCACAGCAGAAACAGTTCATACAGATGTCCATACGCTAAGTACCAATAATTAAAGTGCAAGTGCATAAGAAACATACAAAAGTCAATTAGACAAAGAACAGTTACCCAGGATGGCGCCAGCCCCGACGCGCGTTTCAACGTACCTTTGTCTGGGGGTCGTCATCACTGGGGGACACAGCTTAAATACACCAACCAGCCAATCGTCATCAATCTATGATGGAATTATCTAAAAAAAACTGTGGATCGTATAGGATTTCATATGCACCGCGTCCGAGGACACCGAGGAATCATGTGGTTGTGGCATATCACGTGATTGAATCACATGATCGCAACTGCGAACACGTGATGATGACGTCGGCATAGGATCGCGTCAAGACTATCGCGAGACCATGCTCCCGGCATCGATATTTGCATTGCGCATCTCAGCCCTAATAGCTGTTACAAATGAATCACGTAATGTATAAACCATATTACAATGAAACAGAGGAGGTATGTGGACACAGAAAAAGAACAAAAATGAAAGACAAGGCAGAGAAAGAAGGGGGCGGCCATCCAAGAGTAGAAAGAATAGATGCAAGATTGAAACTTATGTATATTTCATTAGGTGCTTAAATCCATGATAGCAAGTAGATTTAAATATGCTAAGTAATAATAAAATAATCACTGGAAAAAAATATTAATAATAGTATATATAACAAAATTGTATATATGAAATCAAAAGTACTAATAAATATGAAAAATAAAGAATAATGTGTCAAAAAACAATAATACATAAAATGAAAATAAGAAAAGATTGTTTCCAGCTTCAGCGTATAAAAGTTTTCTTTATTTCAGCTTGTAGTATAAAATCCGACACAAAATCACATGGAGAGACACGGACAGATTGTGACGCGTTTCGGGCTGTGGTATTGAGCCCTTCTTCAAGACAATACATCAGTGTACTAAAAACAAAAGCTTTATATACCACACAAATGGATATGCTCCTCCTTCTTCAATTACTGAATTGATTGGAGACTGTGTCCCAGACCCAGGTGCTACTAGATTAGGAGAACCTCCCAGGAGCATATGGGTGGGGACACAGTACTTCAAACAAAACTTTCACATACAAAGAAACCAATACATGTATATATATATATATATATATATATATATATACTGATGAACTACATATATTGCAAGGTTAAATCATGCTTTCTATTCAAACCCTTTGGTATGCAAGTGTCTAAAATGAACATCCAATATGTTTCCCTACTTAGAAGTTTTTGTTTGCGATCACCTCCTCTGACAGGTGTGGAGACCACCTCCACTCCCTGTACAGAAAACGCAGAGGTATCGCCCTTGTGAACAGTGGCAAAATGTCTTGTTGCCGCTGAGACATTACGAGACAAAAAATGAGGGACATCGCTCAAATGTTTTCTTATACGCACCTTCAGTTCATTGGTGGTGCACCCGACATATTGTAAATTACATATTTTACATGTTATAACATATACCACATGATCTGTTTTGCAGTTTATATATTGTTTCAGCAGATGTTTTTTATTATTTGCCGTGGATGTAACCTCTTTTGAAATGGACATATGTCGACAGCATATACGTATATAGGTGAACAGGGCACTCAAGGATAGCTGCGACCGTGTATTTTAAGCAAAGATGAGCTTTATTGATAATATAAATATATTTGATGCATAAAACAATCAAGAATGCAGTAGAATAAATAGGTTATTAACAAATTAATATAATGAATATTCGACAGAGCAAAGGCTATTATTCGATTGATCAACAAATATTCAATAGTCCAATATTGTAAATCTTGGATCCAATGGTTGTGAACATCCAAAGACTTGTTTGCAATAAGTCTATTCGTTTTTTACTTTCATATTGAGACAACAGTCATATGCTTTGCAGTTATTCAAATAGTCGCGGCGGCGTCCCGCCAAAGCGACGTGAATGGCAGCAACTCACTGCTGAAAAGCTTGCAAGCGAATTAAGTCCATTACCTTTGTATCGACCAAGTGTTCGTCCGAAATAATCACAAGAGCCTTCAAGTGTACTTACTCCCAGGATCTGCCTTTAGATGTTTGTAGCAGTATTCAATCAGGAGATTAAAGCCGGCTCTCTGTTCGGTTATGGTCGATTTAATGGTAAGGTAGGTTTTTCAGTACAAAGATGGGGTGTAGCACCAGACGCGTTTCGGGGTCCAACCCCTTCCTCAGTGGTATCAGTGTTCTTAGTGCGACATCTTACTTAATTTTACATATGTCGACAGCAGATACATTTTTTGCTGCCGCATTTATAGTTCCTATTTGTTTTAGGCCAAATGCTTGTTCTAGGAGAGTTTTCTCTAAACAGGCTAGGGCTGATTTTTTGGCCCACTGTAGGGGCTCTTTTTGCTACACATTTTACCCCTGTGGATACTATATTATGCCATTCTTCATTATAATTTAGAACATGAAGATGTTTGCGTATGATCTTACAGATCTTAAAATAATCTCTGCTATAATTAGTGGTAAAAATGATAGGTTTTTCTTTGTTAGTAATTTTTTCTTTTTCTTTTTTCAGTGTATTTTTACACTCCCTATCATCTGTATCCCCATTCTCATTTTTGTTCTCATTGTGCATGTTCTTATTTATATTACTTTTTGGAAAAATGAGGGTTTCTCTATTTTTTGATCTGGCAAAATTGATACCTGTCAGAGGAGGTGATCGCAAACAAAAACTTCTAAGTAGGGAAACATATTGGATGTTCATTTTAGACACTTGCATACCAAAGGGTTTGAATAGAAAGCATGATTTAACCTTGCAATATATGTAGTTCATCAGTATATATATATATATACATGTATTGGTTTCTTTGTATGTGAAAGTTTTGTTTGAAGTACTGTGTCCCCACCCATGTGCTCCTGGGAGGTTCTCCTAATCTAGTAGCACCTGGGTCTGGGACACAGTCTCCAATCAATTCAGTAATTGAAGAAGGAGGAGCATATCCATTTGTGTGGTATATAAAGCTTTTGTTTTTAGTACACTGATGTATTGTCTTGAAGAAGGGCTCAATACCACAGCCCGAAACGCGTCACAATCTGTCCGTGTCTCTCCATGTGATTTTGTGTCGGATTTTATACTACAAGCTGAAATAAAGAAAACTTTTATACGCTGAAGCTGGAAACAATCTTTTCTTGTGCTCTTGGACTAATCAAGTGTGGCTAGGTTCAAGCCACTCCTTTTCCGTGCTTCACACAGGTGACTAAAGGTGAGAGCTGCTAAAACCCCTTTTCTTATCATAAAATGAAAATACATGAAAAAAATCACAGTGACAATTAAAACCATCAATAACCAATATATCATTAAATAATGTGTTGAAGCTAGATTATAATAATACTAATAAAAATAAAAGTGACATAATTATCATGAATACCTAATCATGTGTTTTCATCAATATAAATTAATATGTGAACAGTTTACAGATGTATGAGTGATTGCTAAAATCATATAAAAAAATATAAAATGAATTGATAACTACTATCCCTATCACTACTCCTTTACTAGAGTGACGTGGTGTAAAAAAATGTGACATGTGACAGTGATGGTGAAAATTATGAAAATAATCTTAAAAAACTAACAAATGCAATAATAATGGGAATGAAGAAAAAATGAAGCATGGATATACACACCATCTGGAAATTCTAGAAACCCATGTTCATCTGCCATTGTGATCCGTATGTCCTATCACCCCCCATGTTATCCCTCAGCATCACTCGGACTGGTCCATCCTTTGATGGGCTCAAATTCACTGAGCCATAAATTAATTACGTTATATTAAAAGAATATAAATAGTGAAAAATTGTGTAAACCCCATAGATGACCCTAGAAAAACACAATTAGTAGGTTAAAAGACCACATGATGAAAAATGTGAATTAAGAGTTACGGAGGATGGAGACCCAAGGAGATTTATGCCAGGAAATAGCCTACAAAAATGATGAGAAAATGGTGGATTCATTTAATCCATTTGGACGCAAGGTATTTAATTTCCAGATCCATTTACACTATAGCTGTGCTAATCTTTTTGAGATATCTCCGCCATGGGCATTTTTCAAGACACAATCAATGGCTCGAACTTTCAGAACTTTAGAGTTGCACCCATGATAAGATCTAAAATGTTTGGCTATTGCTTTTAAATTGCTCAGATCCATTTCATCAATGGCTGACATAATATCTCTGACATGTTCACGTAACCTCACCTTTAATTCATGCATGGTCAGACCCACATAAAATTTCGGGCAGGGGCATGTTGCATAATACACGACAGCTGTACTTGAACATGTCAAGGATTGTGTTATTCGAAATGTTTTTTCATGACTTGAATCATGAAAAGAGATGGCTCTCTCCATGTTTGGACAGGCAATGCATTTTCCACATGGGAAGAAACCCCACCTTGGTTTACCCACCCCCAGAAAAATCGGGGCAGCTTGTTTCAAGAAAAAGCTCCGAACAAGACAATCTCTCCGATTTTTAGAGCGCTTTGCCGTTACCAATGGTCCCAAGTTAAGATATTCTGCAAGAATTGGGTTCGTCAAAAGAACTGGCCAGAATTTTCTCAAAATATCTTTCATTTCAAGCCATCTAGAATGGTATCCTGTGATGAATCTTGCTTTGTTGTCGTTTGACCTCTGTCTTTCTGAGAAGAGATTATGACGAGAACATGTCTTCACCCTTCTGTATGCTTTTTTGATTGAGCGTTGGCTGTACCCACGATTTGTAAATCTCTGCTTCAAATCATCCGCCTGTTGTTCAAACATCTGATCCGTTGAGCATATCCTACGAGCCCGTAAAAATTGTCCAATCAGAATTGAGTTGATCATCTGTGGGGGGTGGGATGAAGACTAGTGTTGAGTGTGAATATTCGAAAAGCAAATTTTTATCGTGAATATCGGCACTTATCGAGAATTTGCGAATATTTAGAATATAGTGCTATATATTCGTAATGCCGAATATTCATTTTATTTTATTTTTGTAACAGTACACATCAGGTGATCACCCCTCCCTTCTTCTAACTTGTGGGTCAATGAGAAGGCTTTGTCACAGCTTAGCAACATCCATAGCAACCAATAGAAAAGTTGCCTACCCCTTACTATATTAGAATCTATTTTCTAAAGTTTATTGCAGTTCTGAGAGAGACCGCAGTGTCATTACTGTGCTCTGTGCTTTGCTGTGTCATTACATTAGATGGTTAGTTAGCTTATATATATAATACAGATAGTGGGAGATAGTCAGTGTAGGTTAGATGGTGATATAGTGTAGCTGATAGGTTCTGCTGTCTATACATACATGCTACAGACATAGTGCTGTGATGTCACAAGTTGCACGTATTGCAAAAAAATATGCGCATCATTAATTGGCGAAAATTCGCAAGCGCAAATATATTGGAGCACTCTATCTGCATATAAAGCTATTCTAATGTCCTGCTGTGCCAACCATTTTCTCCAGTCTCAGGAAAAATTATACCAGCTTGAAAAATGTAGCATACAGTAAGTGACCCACGCTGGTATTTTGCACGCATTATGCGAATAATACATTGCCGATTTTTGCAATCAAGAATATAATCTTGAATTCGCAAATATATGACGAATATTCTACAAAATATTTGTGAAATATCGCGAATTCGAATATTGCCCCTGCCGCTCATCACTAATGAAGACGCGTGTAAGTAGGCATTGACTGATGTTGGTTTTTTAAACACATTTGTCATGATGGAACCATCTATACCTCTTTCCAACTGAACATCTAAGAATTCGAAGAAATTCCTATTGAACTTATATGTCAGTTTGATGTTTTTAGAGTTATTGTTTAATGCTCCCAAAATTTTTTGTAAATCCGATGGATTTCCCTGCCAGATCATAAATACATCATCGATGTATTGCGCCCAAAAAATGGTGCGATCCATCGATGCGCACGCGATGCCCCCATTGCAATCCCCTGGAGCTGCAGGTAGAAGGACCCATCGAAAAAAAATAATAATTGTGAGTCAAAACAAAAATTAAAAGATCTAACAAGAATTGTTTTTTGTCCGCATCTAAATTTTCTTGTGTGAGAAAAAACTCTACCGCATGTGTACCGTATTGATGTTTAATACTGGTATATAAAGACTCTACGTCACAGGTTATCATCAATGTATCCTTCCCAAGATGGATCCCCAAAATGTAGTACTATCCTTTACATATGGAGAAATCAATACTATCCTTTACATATGAAGGAAGGTTAGCTACAATGTTCTTGAACTGGGAGTCAAGATATCGCCCCACCTTTTCAGTCATATTGCCTCTACCCGAGATGATAGGCCTACCTGGAGGCGTACTGGCGTTCTTATGGATCTTCGGCAGAAGGTTTAAGGTTGGCACAGTGGGTTCCTTGACAATCAGAGCATCATGAAGAGCCTTGGATATTACCTGATTTTCCTCAGCTTTTCCTAGGATCTGAACTTCCTTCAAATGAACACAGAGGATTAGAAGTTAGTTTCTTGTAACATAGAAACATAGAATGTGTCGGCAGATAAGAACCATTTGGCCCATCTAGTCTGCCCAATATACTGAATACTATGAATAGCCCTTGGCCCTATCTTATATGAAGGATGGCCTTATGCCTATCCTATGCATGCTTAAACTCCTTCACTGTATTTGCAGCTACCACTTCTGCAGGAAGGCTATTCCATGCATCCACTACTCTCTCAGTAAAGTAATCTATGAGCCTCACGTTCATACAAAGTATGGGGCCATACCACAATATTTCCCCCCTTATCGGAGGGTTTAAAAACGACAGCAGAGAGTTTGGACAAACGTTTCAGACTTTAACGTTGGGCCTTAGAGAGGTTATCTCTTGGAATGAAATTTGACATGTTTTCCAGCTCTTTTGATACAAGCTTCACAAAATGATCAATGGCTGGACATAGTGAGAGCGGGGGAAACTTTTTAGACTTACATTTGATGGAGGTAGGGATCTCCTCAGACGTTGACTGATCATATTCTCCCTGTAATTCCTCAAAGATCCGAAACCGTTTGTTGTTCTTCCAAACTGTCCAGATCCTCCGAGTCTTTCTGTAAGTCTTTTACCGCTGTGAAGGAATCAAAAGCCGCACACGGTGAGAAGGTTAGACCTTTTTCTAACAATGATAGATCAGTTGGTGAGAGAATATGTTCTGATAGGTTAATTACCTTAAAAGTATCCTGACGATCATCATCCCTCCTCTCAGGGAAACTCCTCTTCTTTCCACTTGAGGGAGGGCCAGGAGGTGTTTTCCTTTTCGGCGTTGTGCCGGATCTTGTCATTCTACCAGTCAATTCCTGGCTATCTGAGATTGAAGATATGGATATCATGGAGGATGTACGACTACGATAAGCCAGATTATCCCTCTTCTGCATGTGGTTCTCCTCACGCCTCCATTTGTATACTCGCTTTTGCTAGAAATCATTGCAGTCCCTCGCACATTTTTTTGATTTTACCTCTTGAATTTCTTTCTCCCATTTCTAAATTTTTTTATTAAGCGTCATATTAAAGACCGCCAATGATTCTTGACTGCATTCTTGCTTGAGAGCCGATTGAATCTTTTCAATATCGGTGTCCAAGGATGTCAATGTCTGTATGTTATGGTTAATGAACAGATTCATAAGCTTCTTGGCTGATTCATTACATACCTCTTTCCAGGTAGACAAAAAGACTTCGTTGTCTATATCGAAAGATGGAAACACCTGTATTCGTAGGCCTCTTGGTATCAAGTCCAACTGGAGATATCTCTCCAAAAAAGCTTTATTCCACCATATTTTGGTCCTCTTATGAAACAAATTGTTAAGAGTAGACTGCATTTCCTTGACATTCCCTGGGTCTCCACTGCCAACACCTGCACCATTATCCTTAAAAATGATATTTAATGATGCAAGCCAGGACTGCTCTCTGGCATTATAATCCATAACCTTTGTTGTGGTTGAATCTGTAAAAATTACAGAATTTGAATACAATAAACCAAATATTGCCACAACTATGGGATAAACCATCCCTAACTGGTCACTTTCATATATACAATTTTGTTTTATATACTATTATTATTTTTTCCCAGTGATTATTTTTATTATCACTTAGCATATTTAAATCTACTTGCTATCCTGGATTTAAGCACCTAATGAAATATACATAAGTTTCAATCTTGCATCTATTCTTTCTACTCTTGGGTGGCCGCCCCCTTCTTTCTCTGCCTTTTCTTTAATTTTTGTTCTTTTTCTGTGTCCACATACCTCCTATGTTTCGTTGTAATAAGGTTTATACATTACGTGATTCATTTGTAACAGCTATTAGGGCTGAGATGCGCAATACAAATATTGATGCCGGGAGCATGGTCTCGCGATAGTCTTGACGCGATCCTATGCCGACGTCATCATCACGTGTTCGCAGTTGCGATCATGTGATTCAATCACGTGATATGCACCACATGCATATGAAATCCTATACGAGCCACAGGTTTTTTAGATAATTCCATCATAGATTAATGACAATTGGCTGGTTGATGTATTTAAGCTGTGTCCCCCAGCTGACGCCACCACCAGACGAAGGTATGCCGAAACGCGTGTCAGGGCTGGCCCAATCCTGGAGGGAGCACAACATGGGTAACTGTTCTTTGTGTAATTGACTTTTGTATGTTTCTTATATACTTGCACTTTAATTATTTGTACTTAGCGTATGGACATCTGTATGAACTGTTTATCTGCTGTGGTCTCCCTCCAGGTGTTGCCATTCTCCCTGCACTTGTATCCTCTTTTTACCATTTTTTATATGTATGTTATTTATGTCTTTTGGAATTGTGTAATATATTGATATTCCATAATAAGCGGTCTGGTAGTGATTTATAGGTGCAATATTTAGTGGATTACCAAAGGCTTAGTTGTGTACTCTGTGATGAGAGTGACCAGTTAGGGATGGTGTATCCCATAGTTGTGGCAATATTTGGTTTACTGTAAATGTGCATGTAGCTGTGCTGTGTTTGTCTGCATTTAGCATAGCTGTGTGTGCATGTACCAGAATTGTTTGTTTTGTGCCTGTAGCATAGCTCTGTGTGCATGTAGCATAGCTGTGTGGGCATGTAACAGGCTGTGTTTGTGTGCATGTAGCAGAGCTGTGTTTGTTGTTAGCAGACTTGTGTGTGAGCATTTAACAGACCTGTTTGTGTGCATGTGGCAGAGAAATTACTTTTTAAAACATTTTCTGTTGCCTCAAGCTGGGGTGCGTCTTATAGTCCAGAAAATATAGTATATCTCTGCATTTTTCTATTTAAGACCACATTCATTAACTTCTCTCAGTACATGGGGTAGTGACTGACATTTATCTAAGTATATACGCTTATACCGCGAATGTTATCACTGATAACACCTCCTCCGTGTTCTGAGAGCTGTACATGGGGAGGTGTTATCAATGATTGATAGCATTCTCTGTGTAAGTGTGTATACAGAGATAGCTGTCAGTCACTGATAGTTGTACATGGGGGAGGTGTTATCAATGATTGATAGCATTCTTTGTATAAGTGTGTGTACAGAGATAGCTGTCAGTCACTGATAAATGTACACAGGGAGGTATAATCAGTGATTGATAGCATTCCCTGGGTAAGTGTGTATATATAGATAGTTGTCAGTCACTGATAGTTGTATAAGGGGGAGGTTGTTATCAGTGTTTGATAGAATTCTCTGTGTAAGTGTGTATACAGGGATAGCTGTCAGTCACTGATAACACCTCCCCCATGTACTGAGAGCTGTGCACAGGGGTGTTAAGTTAAAAAGCAGAGAGATAAATCTTTTCCCACAAAACTATTTATCAATTTGCCCAGCTACTCCTTCTGTATAATATGCTGCTTGCAGACTTCACTGCATTTCATGGTGATACGTTTAATACTTCTATTTCTTCATAGCACAGTGTATTTCACATTTTTTGGAGCATATCTTGCTATCGTTGGAAAGACAGCATGCCATCATAATCTGTCCATCTGTTGTTTTCTCTCAATTAGGAGGAAGCAGAATTACTTTAACATACTGCGTTTCCTGGTTCTGGGTGACAAGAAGCTGAACCCTTTCAACATCTCACATCGATTTACTCATCTTTTTTGGCTTGGAGATCTTAACTATCGTGTTCAACTGCCAAACAGTGTAAGCGGTATAGTTATGTTGTGTGACCTACATTTTTTCTGCCAGTTAAAACCAGATAGTGACACATATCCTTTTTTTCTAATCTGTTTTTATTTTCTGATTACAGATTTAATTATTCTATTTCCTAAACATGATTATGGGGGCGGCCATCTTCCCAGAGCTGTTCTTAACAACATTTAGGGATATACTTTTTTAGTCACCATGTTCCATAGACACAATGGACAGAAGGGGACCTCATTGACTTCTGTTGGAGAGTTTTCTAGGCATGCTCTGTGACCTGGGCAGAGGTCAGGAAGGAGTAGATAAGCTGTGATATCATCTATTGTGAATTGTGAATCCTTTATATAGATGATTTGTCATTGTAATCCTGCCTGTGATGACAATGAGATGACTGCAAACAGTGATCTGTACAGATCAGAAAATGGCGCCTATTATTAGGCTTAGTGGCCAGTGTGAAAACTGCAGGCTTTTAGGATTATTTTTAAATAAATGAAGGGGTGTGTGTGAGTGAATCGCCGGTTGGTGGTAGTAGTTTTACTTAAGGTTCTGAAGCTCCCTGGGCCAGCGTGCAGAGATGGAAAGGGCACACATTTTCTTCTCTTTGGGGCACATTCCAGTTCTGGGATACCCCTGACTGATTGCAGTTGAGGTGCACTTGGTGTTGAAGGTATTGAGGTGCAAGGCAGGATCCTGGTTGTTGTGACGCCAACACTTTGTAGTGCAGGAAGCAATGAGGAGGCAGTTGTGCAACAGAACAGTTCTTTACTGAAGAATTCAAACGCCAACAGATCAGGACAATTCTTATCATACGATGGACTGGCAGTTGATACACAGAATGCACTTTAACAGATGTTATAGGTATCACAGTTGCATAGGTAGTAGTAGGCCAAAATGTGTCTCTTTAAAGCAGTCTTTCCCACTGTATGCTTCGCTAGCTGACTTGTTCTCATAATCATCCAGGCATTAGATGTAATACTTCTTGTAAAGCAATGCAATGTAACACATAGGACGGTTCTCCCTGATGGCAGGCAAGCTCTTCTGCTCCATTGTTTGAACAGGTTGTTGTACTTACAGTACACTTCCATAAAATCCACCTTGGGTTGTAGAAATCCTCACAGTTGGGCAAACTGTGGTTTGGCGTGCTCGGGCATCGGAGGCAACTCCTCAACATGGATGCCATAAGTCATTGTCAGACAGGTTATCTCTACTGGACTTTCTTTACACCTACCTTCTACCTCTGGCCTGCTTTGGTAGTGGTTTTCTCTGGTCCTGTCCAAACCTTCTCCAGGACGGGCTTGAGTGACAGCTCCATATATGATCTTCTTCTCCCAAGCCCTAGCTAGGCTAGACTGCTCTAGAATGTTCTAAAATCTCTCTTTTTTTGGTTAGAGGAAACATCCCCACCTGGTGTCTGGTGGTGGATACTATGGACTATTCAATAACATGTGCACAGTACATACAATAAATACATGTTTTTATGATGACACATTCCAACATTTCCAGCACTGGAAATCATTATTATTATTGGTCTGCAAGCTAACATTTAACACTGTATTTTTCATACTTACTGTTAACGAAGAATAATAGGTAATCTATACATTAGTTTAGCAATAAATCAATTGAAGAGTTAATCTGATCTTATTACTTTACTAATATAAACTTATGATGGGTGGGGGCAGTGTCAGACTGGCCCACTAGAGTACCAGAGGATCTTCCGGTGGGCCTCGGCTCTGATACCATGGTGGGCCCCCCAAAAAAAGTTTGGAGCTGCCTTTGGAGACAATAAATTGGCACTAGGTTCTCTTTCTTTGAATCAAAACATATTAGACTTGATGATATGGGCCCTAAGAATAATTTGATCTGGTGGGCCCAAGAAGCCTCAGTCCGACCCTGGGTGGGAGACCTTCTTGCCATTGTCATTCTTCAAAAACTGGGTTTGCCTCTGTGCAATGAACTGCAGTGTGACCTTATTCACGTGCACAGTCAGGGGGCTGGGAGTGCCACTGTACAAGATATACTTAGAAGATTCAGCACTACACCAGTTACGTGGCCCTTTCTTTCTCAGAATCTGACCTCTGAGACCTGCATCGATCATAAAGTGATAGTGTCTCCTAGCGATATGCCATCCCTGTATAAGATGGGGATAACATTTTTTATTATATTTTGTCTCTGTGCATTTACTAGGAGGCAGAAAACATTGTTCACAAGATAAAATTACAGCAATACCCAGAACTTCTGGCTTATGACCAGTTAAATATGGAACGCAAGGAAAGTCAAGTCTTCCTCCTCTTCAGTAAGTAATTGTAGTCACAACTTTAAAGTGTAAAGAAATTGTCATGAAAACAAATCCTTTTCACACAAAAAGGAAGTTCATCACCAGTGGATCCAGTTTCTTTCCCCACAGGCGACCCGTTGTTATCACTGGGGGAAACTACAGCCAGCTATACATTTTTCCCCCCCCTGCTGCTGAGGAAATATACTGTAGCATTATGTGCCATCTATGTAGATAAATAGCTGTCCATATAATGCATGGATGGGAGTTCCAACCAGTAAGATCCTCCTCTATGATACCAACCCTGAAATTTTGTTGGGGCCATGTGTTGTATGCCTCCAATTTATTTCAATGGGAGGACGCTCTAAGGATCAAGGATTTAAAGGCTTTTTTTTTTATGTTTGCACATTACTTATTTTTGGCTAAAAATATTTTTTTCAATTGGCCTTTATTAAAAATATTGAGCTATTCTGTCACAAAGGGTTAACTGTTTTTCTAACTGTGTGACTGTTACTTTCACTTCATCTAATAACCCTTATCTCTAAACTACTAAGAGGTCATAAAGACATATTTAAGCCACATTCTTATCAGTAAGATAAGAACTGAGATATAATGAGTGTATAGGAGGTCAGAGAGCAGAGCTAAGAAGCCCTTCTGCTCCTGGTCTGATGGAAAAGACAGAAAATCCAAAGGGTGCTACCAGAGCATGTCAGCTCTGTACAGATAAAAGGATGCCATATTATTAATAAAGACCAATTAAAAATATATATTTTTAGCTCAAAATGAGTACAATGCAATAATAAAAAAAAATGCAACCAAAGGTGTATATAGCCTTTAAGCTGCTGCTCTACAATCTTCAGCGATGTCCCCATTGAAATGAATGGGAGGCAAAAAGGACATTTTGCCAAAATTTTATCACAGCTGTCCGTGACTAAATTTGCTGAAAAAAACGCAGTGCGAACAACCCCTTAAAGGGGTTATCCCATGATTAATGTAAAAAATGAAAATCAAACATAATATAGCACATGACAGTCTCTTTCTAACAAAGCTAGAACCAGCCTGTGCCTCATCCAGAGATCTCTCCATTCCTTGTTCTGCTAGATTTATATCAAGCTGACAGCTCAAGGGGAGTGTGTTTTCTGCTGCAGCTCAGGAAGCATGTCTTTTCTGCTGGAGCTCTCTCCCTGTCACAGCTCAGGAGGCAGTTGAAGGATGGAACTGAGCATGTGCGGCCTTCTCAGTGATACTAACAATACTAACAAAATATCAAAAAAGAGGCTGAACGTTTTATAGGAGAGTAACAAATGTGCAACTATTAGATGGAACATAGTATATATTAAGAAAAGCTCTACCAGCAAACTACTGGAGCCCAGCCTGTCAGTAACCAACTGAAAGAAGCAAATATAATAATAATATAGGCTGGCTCACAGTATTTTTGCATATAAATTTATTAATACACTTAATAAAACAAAAACCAACTTAGTGTCGACATATCAGCATAGATACATTAGATAGGTATATAAAGTGCAGAGCTCACGCACCAAACCTAAACAGCTGGAGTACTCCAAAAAGATGAGACCTTATGGCTAGAGTGTAACTGCAAGAGTCATTCAATTGTACCACTTAAATGTCCATAAAATTGTATGCCGGTTTACCAGTTTGTTGGAACCAGAAAGGTTCAGAAGGTGTCCTTGCTGCAGTCTCCTGCAGAGAAAACTCTATCCTCAGGTGCCGTTTAGCAATAATAATTGCACCGCTTCCGATCAATGACACTCCACTTACTTTTTCTTGCGGAGCAAGCTTCCGACCTGTTCTCACAGCGTCCCACTTGTCCAGCTAGATGGTGATTTGCTGGTTGATGACGTAGGCGCCCAGAGCCGTCGGGTTAGCGGAGGCTGATGTAGCTGAGTTCGTAGCTGCCTGAGCCCGTCGGATCAGCGGAAGCTAGCACAGCAGAGCTTGCTTAGTGCTATTCGGCAAGGTTCAATATATCCACATAGGTTTAGACTACCTTGTCAATGATTAGCAGATGGGATCTTTAGAAGTGGTGTAGATCATCTTCCAATAGTTGAAGAGAGTTGTTTTCTTGCACTTTTATAAAAAACCGCACCAATAGCCAGGTCTCAGTCTAAACCTATGTGGATATATTCAACCTTGCCGAATAGCACTAAGCAAGCTCTGCTGTGCTAGCTTCCGCTGATCCGACGGGCTCAGGCAGCTACGAACTCAGCTACATCAGCCTCCGCTAACCCAACGGCTCTGGGCGACTACGTCATCAACCAGCAAATCACCATCTAGCTGGACACGTGGGACGCTGTGAGAACAGGTCGGAAGCTTGCTCCGCAAGAAAAAGTAAGTGGAGTGTCATTGATCGGAAGCGGTGCAATTATTATTTCTAAACGGCACCTGAGGATAGAGTTTTCTCTGCAGGAGACTGCAGCAAGGACACCTTCTGAACTTTTTTGGTTCCAACAAACTGGTAAACCGGCATACAATTTTATGGACATTTAAGTGGTACAATTGAATGACTCTTGCAGTTACACTCTAGCCATAAGGTCTCATCTTTTTGGAGTACTCCAGCTGTTTAGGTTTGGTGCGTGAGCTCCGCACTTTATATACCTATCTAATGTATCTATGCTGATATGTCGACACTAAGTTGGTTTTTGTTTTATTAAGTGTATTAATAAATTTATATGCAAAAATACTGTGAGCCAGCCTATATTATTATTATATTAGATGGAGCAATCTGGTAGAATTTCCCTCACCTATTATGGCTGTGTACATATGGGGTCACATATCTCAAGCTTGCCTGTTTTTGGCAATAAAATTTGACTGGTATATTTCATTCGTCTGTCTTTCTTTTGTCGAGTATTTATTAAAAGTCGCACAGCTGTTGATGAATTAGACTGGGGGTATTTTTATTAGTCTGACCTCTGGTGGTTGTTTTTCCGTTAAACAGAGCCATATTCACTTAGACTGGTCTAATTTATTTGCGCATGAAAACAGTCACATCTTTGCAGAGAAAATTCACATCTCTTGAAGTTTGACTTTTAATGCAAAAAAGTTGCAATTCACTACGAAGAACAAAGCAAGAAAAGTACGCTAGCCCTGAGACGGCATAGAAATTGGACTGTTTTTAAGACAAATTCAGGTGCAAAAGAGGTGCACCTACATAAATAGGTCAGAAAAAAGTCATAAAGATTAGAAAATTCTGAATTATAAAAAAATATATATATATTCAAAATAGGCACAAAACAGCATTTTTTTTACTAAAAACATGCGCAAAGATTTTAGTTAATGGGGTACATTTACTTAAGTATCGCCACCTGTTTTCATGAGTAAAAAGCCTGTTTCTGACTTACTTATTTTTGAAATCTTATTTACGAACTGTGTTTGCGCCTGTTTTGGAAGCATTTGCACCTATATTTAGTTTTAAGACAAATTCACAAGTTCTCTAACTTTTGCGCCTAATTTCTGTCCTATTTAGGTAGGTGCGCCTTATTTTGCGTCAGATTTTGTCGTAAAAAACAGTCTAATTTCTACTCCACCCCAGGGCTGGCATACTTTTCTGTCTCTGTTTTGAGTGGTGAGTTGCACCACAATTTGTCTACTTTTATGGACACGTGCATCAAAATTCAGCTCACTTGCGCCACATTTTCATGCTCGTACTATTTAGACCTAGTTTAGTGAATTTTAATCTGTCTTACAAGAAAACGACCACTAGATGTCAGGCTTAAACCAAAAAAGACAAACCAGGTTTATTAGGGGATAATAAATGAGGCGCAACTTAAAGACAGACTTTGCCAATACGCCTGTTTGTTTTTTACTCCAGAATAAAGGTTAGCTTAGTAAATGTGCCCCATAGTATATTCGAGGGTGCAGAGTAGGGATGAGCGAATCGACTTCGGATGAAACATCTGAAGTCAATTTGCATAAAACTTAGTTCCAATACTGTACGGAGCAGGAGCTCCATACAGTATTAGAATGTATTGGCTCCGATGAGCTGAAGTTTTTGCTTCGCGAAGTCTTACAAGACATCGCGTAATAACTTCATAAATTAATTTGTACTGTAAAAAACTATATAACAATATACACAGGGAATATATACAGCGGTCTGAGGTTACAGATACAGGTGATTATAGGTACAACAGGGTTAAGCAGAGCAAAAGTCAGTTACCGGGTAGATGAAAGTTCCTTTGGGTTATGATGGTGGAATAGTCCTTGCCTGCAGTCACGTGGGGGCGGTGATGTCAGCGGTTTTCAGGTCTCTCAAAACACATTTGCATGATGTGACCCCCTTTCAGAGAAAGACACGCCCGCTTGCTGGCACAAGCCTTTTAAACTGTAGCCGGCCCCCTCCTCCTGTTTTGGGACTGGCATCAAATGAGCCACAAAACCGATTATGGCTCATAGCTCCAGACCAGAATGTCGCAGGGAGGTGGTTCCGGGCCCAATTGATCCACCTGTGTTCCAGCTACAACTAGAGTACAGACATGGTGCCGCTATGTGGTTTCTGTGGGGAGTTATGTATATCTCCCCTCCCGGGAATCCTAGCATTAAGCCAGGACCACATGGATGTTTGGCTTTGCCCAAATCTGGTCCAGGGCTAAGACCTCCTGCCGGGAGTTTTCCTGTTACATCCTCTTGGCGCCTGTCAGCTGGAAGAGGTGTGACTTTATCCACCTGGGGCCTCCTGTGTGGCTGTGCCCTTAAGTTCTCTTCAAACCTCTTGCCCTTTAACTTTGGTATTTTACATGCATGACTAGATATATATATTTTTTACTGCAGATGAAGAAGAGATCACATTTCCCCCAACTTACCGCTATGAGCGAGGAACAAGAGAACGTTACTGTTACACCAAGCAGAAAGCAACAGGAGTAAGTAACTGAATGCGACATGGCTGCACTGCGTTTCAGTACCGTGCGGCTGTACGGAGAGCAGCGGGCTCTAATTAAACTGATGAGACTGCTCTGTTCAGTGGATTTGTATTGTTAATAGAGGCACGGCACCTTCAATACCGAGCAGCCATTAACAATACAGAGCAACTGAACAGTACGGTCTTATTAGATTAATTAGAGCCCGTATGACCGCGCTGTGCTCAATCGCAGCCACAGAGCAAACGCCGCAGGACTGTGTCGTGTGGTTGTACCCTTATAAAGGTAGATGGTTATGTACTAATGTTATGGTTGGGTATTGAAATTGCACAGATACATATTCCATAGTTAAATATAGTTCTCATAAAACCATTTTTAGGAATCGCATTTTCATATTAATTCATTTAGCCTCATCTGCTGTGAATTTTACCTATTAGTAATGAAACAAGTGAAATCCGGCGCCTAGTCCTCATCAAATTCCACAAAATTGCAAGTAACACATGGGGGTCATTTACTAACATTGCTATGTCAGTTTTTGGCCTGGAATTAGGTGTAAAATAGCAGTGTAAAGTACTCTAGTCAGGGGCTGGCGTAGTTTTCACTCCAGGTGCACGGACTGCTGGAGGTGCACCTAATTTACTACAAGGTCTGCGTAAAAAGCCAGTCTTTGAATGACCCTCATTGTAATTTAATTGCATATATTCAGACTGTGTTCACATGTGGCAGAGTTTTATCACCGTGGATCTCGCCGCAGTAAGGGCTCATGCACAGAAAAACGCAAAAAAAAAAATCTGTTTCCGTTCCCTAAGTCTGTGGCGATCATGCAGCATAATCTGCATTAATTAAATGAAGTTTGTGCTGTGGATTCACTGCAGATCTCATAAACAGGACCCCATAAACTGAAGGATCAAAATCCACCACAAATCCACTATGTAATTGACTTGCTGTGGATTTAAAAATCCGGAGCAGACTCATGTTACCATACAGATTTTTCTGCTACATGTGGATAAGGACTCATGCACATGAACGTGTGCCCACCATTTGCGGATGCGGACCCATTCACTTTAATGGGTCAGCGATCCGCAACATTCAGTCCGCTCTGCAAAAAAAATGGAAGTGCTCCGCAGTGCTTCCGTTCCGTGCCTCCGCTCTTATCTTACCTGTCACTTTCAGTCAGACGGAGACCACAAGGAGCCACAGAACAAAGGGCATTTTAAAAAGTGGGCAAGGCTTTTTTTTTTTTTTGCATTTTGTTTAACACACTGCTGACTGCTGTTTTATTTTTTTTTATTATCCTGGACAACCCCTTTAAGGCCTCTTTACATGGCTGATGCACAGGAAATTTTCAGGAACGAAAATTGTTGCAGTCATTTATCATGTATATATTTCTTTCAGATGAAGTACAATTTACCTTCTTGGTGTGACAGGGTGCTATGGAAATCATACCCCCAGATGCATGTTGTATGTCAGTCCTATGGTAAGTACTTACAGACTGATAAGCAGCCCATGTTCTCTGCTGAATGCTGCCACCTGCCTGCAGGAGGCTGAAATACACACCTTAAAGAGGACCTGTCACTAAAACAAAAGAATTGTGTTACACATATATTCCTGTTGGACATGCCCCCTGTTGTTGATATGTGTCCTAAGGCTAGGACTACATGGCGACACTGTTGAATTTTTTGTGAATGGTGCAGCGATACCATTAATTTCTATGCGATCACCTCTACTTTGGAATTCTGGCCGCGACCAGTGTCACCATGTTGTCCTAGCCTGATAGTTGCAGCTCCAGTCCCTCCTCTTCTTTCCTAGGGGAGCCAGGATTGCAGGGATCTCTATCACAGAGAATAATGTTGCAGCGCGATTGCGAGAAATGGCAGTTCTCGCCAGACCACACTGCATCAGAGCTTCAGACAGGACCGCATCTGCTTGTCTTCGGCAGCTGGACTTCATCTGCAACTGGGTTCCTCTGTTCGTCTTCTGCGGTGTCTCACAATAGCGTGAGTGAGAAACAGTCCCTTCTGACGCTATTATCTGGTGTGGTTTGGTGAGAACTGATAGTTCCTGTGAGATCATGTTTCTCCCCTAGCAAAGAAGAGGAGAGACTGGGCACACCTCTGTCGCTAGTCACTCTGGATTTACATATGTGGAGCTGCAACTATTGGGGCACATATCTCAAAAATGGGGGGGGGGGATATATTCATAATAGCAATTATGCCAAAGTAAGGGAAGCATGGACAGTAGGAATATGTATATGAATTATTTTGGTTTGGTGACATGGACAGCACGGTGGCTCAGTGGTTAGCACTGGTGCCTTCCAGCCTGGGGTCCTAGGTTCGAATCTGACAAAGTACAATATAATCATGGAGTTTGTATGTTCTCCCCGTGTTTGTGTGGGTTTCCTCCAGGTTCTCCGGTTTTCTCTTACATTCCAAATACATACTGATAGCGAACCTAGATTGTGAGCCACATTGGGGACATATGTCAGCGCTATAAAAGTGAGTATAATAAGTCTTCTTTCAAACTTCTTCTTTTATTGTCACATTAGATACAGATATCTGACGCCTTTCAAACATGTAGCCAAAAGGCATCACATATACATTAAACAAAAATATAAACGCAACACTTTCGGTTTTGCTCCCATTTTGCATTAGCTGAACTCAAAGATCTGAAACATTTTCTACATACACAAAAGACCCATAACTCTCAACTATTGTTCACACTTCTGTCTAAATCTGTGTTAGTAAGCACTTCTCCTTTGCCGAGATAATCCATCCCACCTCACAGGTGTGCCATATCAAGGTACTGATTAGACAGCATGAATATTGCACAGGTGTGCCTTAGACTGCCCACAATAAAAGGCCACTCTGAAATGTGCAGTTTGATCACACAGCACAATGCCACAGATGTCGCAACGTTTGAGGGAGCGTGCAATTGGCATGCTGACTGCAGGAATGTCTACCAGAGCTGTTGCCTGTGCAATGAATGTTCATTTCTCTACCATAAGCCGTCTCCAAAGGCCTTTCAGAGAATTTGACAGTACATCCAACCGGCCTCACAACCACAGACCACGTGTAACCACATCAGCCCAGCCCCGACCCGCGGCGCCTCCTCCTAGCTAATTTATTCACTTCACTTGCCTCTGTGTAATCTCGCACAGGCGCACTGGCAGAGGCATCGTCGAGCGAAGTGCGCATGCGCCGTCTTCCAGCGCACCTCGTTCAATGATGCCTCTGCCAGTGCGCCTGTGCGAGATTAAGGCGCTTTTCTGCAATTACACAGAGGCAAGTGAAGTAAATAAATTAGCTAGCACTGGGTGGGGGATCTGTGGATGACACTTAGGGGGATCTGTGGTGGATGACATTTATGGGGATCTGTGGTGGATGACACTTATGGGGATCTGTGGATGACACTTATGGGGATCTGTGGATGACACTTATGGGGATCTGTGGATGACACTTATGGGGATCTGTGGATGACACTTATGGGGATCTGTGGATGACACTTATGGGGATCTGTGGATGACACTTATGGGGATCTGTGGATGACACTTATGGGGATCTGTGGATGACACTGATGGGAATCTGTGGATGACACTGATGGGAATCTGTGGATGACACTGATGGGAATCTGTGGATGACACTGATGGGGATCTGTGGATGACATGGTATGTAGCTGGAGGGAGAAAACGTGGCCTTACCACAATGAAGGGTACAGTCTGTATAAATAGGTGGCCGACAAAAAAGGGGCGGTCAAAGGGCGTGGTCAATAGGCGGAGTCAAGGGGCAGCAAAATTAGCGTTTGCCTAGGGTGGCAAAAATCCTTGCACCAGTCCTGTTTGAGAGTAATGGGTCTTTTGTGTATGTAGAAAATGTTTCAGATCTATGAGTTCAGCTCATGCAAAATGGGAGAAAAACCGAAAGTGTTGCGTTTATATTTTTGTTCAGTGTATGTATCTAATGTGAAAATAAAAGAAGCATTATAACTACTACAGTAAGTGCTGGTCTGCCTTCCCGAGACGTACAAACCACGTTGCCAAATGGAGTGTCGATTGAGGCATACACAAGGTCCGCTGAGCTGCAGGCAGCATGTTATAGAGCAGGAGGATGTATAGTTTTATGGGAAAAGATTCAGTAAAACTCGTATTTATTCATTTAAGTTCCTGCTTATTCTGGTCTTTGAAGTCCAGGAGTCGGTCCTATCAGTGACTGTCAGCCTCCCCTCTATGACTGAGTATACACCGAGAGCTGTCAGTCACTGATAGGACCACCTCCTGGACTTCAAAGCCCAGAAGGAGCAGGAATTGAAAGGAGTTTTCTGAGACTTTATAACTGATGATCTATCCTCTGGTTAGGTTATCAATATCTGATTGGTGGGGATCCAAGACCCGGGCTTTTTGAGAAGGCAGCGGCGCTCGCAGTACTGCCGCGGCCTTCTCTCAGCTTTTCCTAGGCCAGTGACGACACGTTCATTGGTCACGTGGCCTAGGCACATCTCACCCCCATAGAATACCAAGCACAGCGGCTATACAATGTACGTTGCTGTGCTTGGTGAGCACAGAGAAGGCCACGGTGCTCACAGGAGTGCCAGTGCCTTCTCATACAGCTGGCACCAGCACTTACTGGGTGTCAGACCCCCATTGATCAGATACTGATGACCTATCCTGAGGAGAGGTCATCAGTATAAAAGACCTGGAAAACCCTTCTAAAAGTATAAATTACAAGTTTTGCTAACTCTTTTCCCATAAAACGACATGGCAATCTGCTCAGCTCCTCCTGCTCTACAACATGATGTTGGTAGCTTACACTGCATTTTCATGGTGACAGATTCCCTTTAAAAGAAGTCTGTCATCAGCAGTAGCTGTAATAAACCAAGGCCATGCTCAGATAGGCTTTGCTCACCTGAATCCAACCCTGTATATGTTTTAAATTCCATGCCTCCATTCTGCTGACTTTTGACTTCTTAAAAAAATATGCAAATTATCTGTTCCCTGCACCGAGGGCGTTCCCACTGTTGTTGGAGCATGTAAAAACCCCTTCTTCAGCCTCCCGCCCATTCCATCTGAAGTCTGAATGACTGGGCCAGGCATTATCTACATTACCTTGCCTGGCCATGTCTTCTTTCGCTAGTGCCTTGGGATTAGACATCGGCACATGTGCAGTAGACTTGTTTTCGCCCTGGCAGAGAAGCCGCGCTGTACTGGCCATGTGCTGAGGTCTAATCACATAGTGCTTACACAAGAAGACATGGTCAGGCAAGATGATATAGATAATGCCTGGTCCTGTCAACCGAATTTCAGTGGGAGAGGCTGGGAGACTGAAGGAGGGGATCTTTTGTGCACCAAGGGCAGCGGAAACGTCCTTTTTGCAGGGAAGAGTTAATTTGCATATTTTTTAAAAGTCAAGATTCGCCACAACGGAGACATGGAATTTAAAAACATATACACAGTTGGATTCAGGTGAGTGAAACCTTTTTGAACATGGACTTGGTTTATTACAGCTTCTGACAAAATCCCTTTAAAAGGATATTCCGGTAGGTAAATGTGGATAAGGGATAACTATCAGATCGTTGGGGGTACTACCACTGGGACCCCCACCGATCATGAAAATGGGGGCCCGTACCCCCTGCAGGCCCTCTGTTGCTCCCCTGAAATGACCGGAGGGGGTGGTCACACATGCATGCGGCTGCTCCATTAATTTCACTGGGAGTTTCGGAGATAGCCAAGTACAGCATGTGCGACCGGCCGCTCCGGTCATTTTAGGGAAGCAGCAGGGGGACTGCAGGGGGTACAGGGCCCCCATTCTCATGATTGGTGGCGGTCCCAGCAGTAGGACCCCCACTGATCTTATAGTCATCTCCTATCCTGTGGATAGCGGATAACTTTTACCTACTGGAATACCCCTTTAAGTTTTCTTTCCGTATATTCTGCATCGGTTCAAGTACATTTAGGGCAGATGATCTATTTTACTCACCTATATAGAGCTGACATATTCTGCAGCGCTTTACATACATTATTATTGCTTGCTTTCTCACAATCTAAATTCCCTTAGATTGTCCTCCCACACTCCTGTCTTTGAAGTGTGGGAGGAAACCCATGCAAACACAGGGGAACACAGAAACTCCATGTAGATGTCGGTCGGCTTCAAACCGGGGACCCCAGCACTACAAGACACCAGTGCTAACCACTGAGCCATCATGCAGCCAAATATGATGCACGTGTGTGATGTCAGCTGCATCTCCATTATGTCAACATGTTTTGTTTTATAGGATTTTTGTTTCTTTTTTACAATGCAATAAACAACATACAGTTGCAATGATTAAAAGAAGACACAGTAGAAGTATACAAATGGCCATTTTGAGTATATAAAAATATGAGGTGGTCACTAATCTCTGCTATATGTTCATTGCTACGAGGGATAGGGTTTGGGGAGTGCTTTATCGGGGCACTCTCCCAGTGTGCTTTACATGATTTTTGTGTTTTTAAGTGATTTTATGGGATGTTTTTGTATGGTGTAGGACTTGTTTACTTTTGGGTGTGCTCACTTTTTGTAGCCATACGCCTTTAGTCTTACTACCGCATTTGTTCAGTATGGTTGTGTAGCACCCTGCTTATAATTCAATTTTTAGTTTTCAAGGTAGACCTTAAAAGGATTTGTCATCAGGTTATGATCAATGTGGAACCAGCCTGTGGGGACGAACACTAATCCTGAGCATGAAGGGTCTGTAGTGCTAGTTTAGAGCTGTAGCCCCTTCACTGTTTTTCTCTGTATGTCGGCACTTTCAGACACCCCTGTACAAGCAGCAGTTTCAGGGCACTACAGTAGCGCTACATTCTACACAGATGGTGGCTTGGAGTGCCCTTGTGACAGGGAGACTTTGAAGAGGATGGAGCTCTAAATGTGCACTTTAGCCCTTCATTTTCAGGATCGGTGGGGATTCCGGAGGTGGAATTCCCCCAGTCACAAAGTGATGGCAAATTCTTGTGATTTATTAGGGTGGGTCCGTTATAATTCCGCATAGACTTCTATGAAGACGGAAAGCAAAACGGCATGCCTTTTTAAAAGCTTCCGTTTTGCATTCCGTCATAATACAAACAAGTCTATGGGCAGCATAACGGATCCGTCCTTCCGCCTTATGGATTCC